>NW_014577076.1:716254-735786 GCF_000485595.1 Priapulus caudatus
TCAGTGAGCAGGTGTCAGGCTTCCCTAGGTCAGTGAGCAGGTGGTCAGGCTCCCTAGGTCAGTGAGCAGGTGGCAGCTACCATAGGTCAGTGAGCAGGTGGTCAGGCTTCCTTATGCGTCAGTGAGCATGTGGTCAGGCTGCCAGGCTACTCTAGGTCAGTGAGCAGGTGGTCAGGCTTCCCTAGGTCAGTGAGCAGGTGGTCAGGCTGCCAGGCTTCCATAGGTCAGTGAGCAGGTGGTCAGGCTGCCAGGCCTCCCTAGGTCAGTGAGCAGGTGGTCAGGCTACCAGGCTTCCCCAAGTACAGCTGGAACGTAGGACTGATAATGAAAAGACGGATTTCTTTCTCGCGTGCGGGATATTGGTAATATTCTGTTGATTGCATGTTGTTGATATTCTGCTCTCGCTCGTGGAATATTGATACTATTTTCTCGCTTGTGGGTTGTTGATAATCTTCCTTTGTTTGCATTATATCGTTGATAATCTTCCCTCGCTTGCGTGCATGCGGCGTTTGATATTCTTCTCTCGCGTCGATGACTCGGTGACGATCTTATCTCGTTTACATGATATTGTTAATAATCTTATTTCGCATGGTATGATGTTGATAATCTTCTCTCTTGCCCGCAGGATATTGATAATCTGATGTCGGAAGGAAACAAGTCTCGCACGGTGGCGGCGACGAACATGAACAGCGAGAGCAGCCGATCGCACGCCGTCTTCAACATCAAAGTCACA
The DNA here is from genome assembly GCF_000485595.1 of Priapulus caudatus. Taxonomy (NCBI): domain Eukaryota; kingdom Metazoa; phylum Priapulida; class Priapulimorpha; order Priapulimorphida; family Priapulidae; genus Priapulus; species Priapulus caudatus. The sequence continues at coordinate 716,988 of NW_014577076.1, forward strand.
CAGATCCTCACTGATCCTAAGTCAGGGGTAATTAGAGCCGCTAGCTGCGAGTCCTCGGCCCGGCGCGAGACATTCACACTTCCCGCGAGCGTCGCCTTTGTTACCTGCATTGTCAGTTGCAGCAAACAGAGGTGTTAGTGAGCAGGAACGCGATGGCTTTTCTCTTGATCACGTCAAAGTGATCGTCGGTGAGCTAGCAGCTTCAATGCGTCTGTTCCCGTCGGGGATGCATTGATTTGGAATGTGCCTGGTTCGAACGCCGGGGTACACGCTAATTCTTCATTATATTGTCGGTACGATGAAGATGTAATCATTAGTATCAGGGAAGAAAGACAAAACATATAAAGGACGATGCAATTGTATTCTTAGTAGAGTTAGGTATAATGGCGGCAGAACACGAGTGCGGTGACAGCCATGTTGAACGCGTTCGTCATAGTTGTTCTCGACGGGTTTTGAGTAATTGATTCCATTGCACATCATTTTTCACAGTAACTGCTGAATCGTATCTCCCCAGATCATGTTGGGTTAGTTACGGTGTAATTTTTGCTTTCTTTGGGAGCAACATCGCCGTAACGCGATAGCCAGTACACGTTATTAGTAATGTCGCTCAAAACAGCAGCAGCAGCAGCAGTAGCAGTAGCAGCAGCAGCAGTAGCAGTATCAGCAGCAGCAGTAGTAGCAGTATCAGCAGCAGCAGTAGTAGCAGTATCAGCAGCAGCAGTAGCAGAAACAGTAGCAGTAGCAGTATCCGTAGCAGTAGGAGCAGCAGTTGTAAGCAGCTACGCGTTTTTTTCTTTCGGCAGCAAAAGAATATCACCTTCACATGTTTCGTGCTGATATCGGTGTAGAGAGGTCACGAGACTGCAGGTGTGGCGGCGGATTAGTCGACACGTGTCTCTAATTGCGTACGGTCGTAGATAGCCGATTAAGAGTAATAACATGGAGGCTTTCCTGGCGAGAATAGGCCTACCCAGTTCTAATGAGCGGCTATTACTACTCCACGTTTTCTCATTAAAGCGTGGTGACAGCAACAAGCGAGGGTCTTGCCAAAATCGCCCGGGTGCATGAAAGAAGGCTTTGCGCGACGGTTTAGGAGATTAAGAGCGGCCCGGCTACCCCCAGTCGCCTGCTGCGCATAAATGCGTCATCAATCGCGATACTGTCCTGACATGGACTTGTGCGTGTGTTCATGCGCGTGTCGCGTGTCGTGTGTGGGAGTTTGCGTGCGTGCAAGCGTGCGTTCTTGCACCCCGTATAGCTGTCTGCTTGTGTTCGTGAATGCCACGAGCCAGCTAGGTAATGCTAATAATAAGTGTATTCTCTAATTACTCTACGTATACTTTGACATACGTCCCCTGGATTATAAGAGGTTTCAGTTAAAATATGGGTTTTATGTTACATAACATTTTAAGAATACTCAATATCGATGAAAAATAAGTCTTGGTTTGTAAAACGAGGCAGAATTTGTTACAGATAATAATATTACATGTGCTGCTTCGATCAGGTGTGAACGACGAACGCTGTCCTTTTGAATTTATTTCCCGCTCGTATCAGACCAGGAGCTTATAACACACGCAAAATTAGATTTTAAACTAACTAGTGTTTACCTATGCAAATTGTTGTTTAGCTCAAATATGTGCACGGGATAACTGAAAATTTTGCAATATATTCAAATGTGTGCATAATCTAGCCGCAATATTGCTATCGTTTCGCATCTAATTGCTTGAAAATCTTGTGCACCTGATGGTGTGTGAAATATGGGTATAATAGCCACCAAGAGAGCAAGTTACGCGTGAGATAGCACAAACAATGACACCGCCCATTAAACGAAATAAACACTAATCGCCACGCTTTGAAATTAAGAATTTATTAAAGTCGAATTACCGCCGAATAAGTTAAAGTTATCACGTGTTGGGTCATTGTAGTTGTTTGGCACGTTTTAATGGAATATAGAAAGAGAAGTTACAGTTCTCCTTTACCGTAAATCAGTAAAGCTACTTTTGCGAATTTTGATTTACTTCTTTTATTGATTATATTCAAGACAGTAATACCTGTTTAAGATAAACACGTTTGCATCTTAGTCTCTGATTATAAGACGAGTTACATGAGTAATGTAGTAAGAGTATACGGCCTTATAACCAACTAGATGAAACAATTGTTCTACAGCAACACGTCATCGATGTGCTCGTGTTAACTTAAAGAATTAAACGCTGATATCCACGTTTTGACGAACCACGCGAGTTTAGCGTTAAAACAGCAGACATCGTCCATGCTAGAATTCCCAGATTTTAGTTTCTTGCCTGTCAATCGGGCATATTGTGTGTTTCGTTGCTCTCTCTCTTTCTTTCTCTCTCTCTCTCTCTCTCTCTCTCTCTCTCTCTGTTTCTCTCCCTCCTTCTCTCTCCCTCTCTCAGGCTCTCTGTCTCTTTTTCTCTCCATGTCTTTCGCTCGCTCGCGCTCTCTCTCTTCCTCCCTCTCTCACCATCTGCGCGCGCACGCCTTTGTATATGTATATGCCACGTAATTATGTGGCACGATGTGTGTACACGCACAAGCAGGTAGCCGTTGTTGTAGCAGGCAGCCGCTGTCGCTCGCCAGGCGGGCATGGCAGACTGGCTTCATGGCTGTCAGCGGTGATCGCATGTCGAGCAAGCACTTGGCTGCATGTACGCCGCGCCCGACGAGAATTAGGCTGGAAATTGAGCGTGTCTGACGCCGCTGTCGAGCGGCGGGGCCAAAATAGCCGGAGTTCGTGGTTTCAGCACGCGCGCACGCAGCACACGACAGCTGAATGAGCAGCGTGCCGGCGCGGTAACTGCTGCTGATGCGCGCTATTATGTCGGTGTGTGGGGGGAGGGGGAAGCGTCTGTTCTCGCGCCTTGTAGTGTCCGTCCGAGTCCCCGAGCGGCTAGCTTCCTCGAGCTGTACGATCACTTAATCGGGCAGCCAGCCCTCATCTGATGCGAGGGCAGGCGTTTACTCAGTCATGTTATCCTAGGTCAGTGAGCAGGCTACCAGGCGTCCCTAGCTCAGTGAGCAGGCTACCAGGCGTCCCTAGCTCAGTGAGCAGGTGGTCAGGCTTCCCTAGGTCAGTGAGCAGGTGGCCAGGCTTCCCTAGGTCAGTGAGCAGGTGGTCAGGCTACCCCAGGTCGGTGAGTAGGTGGTCAGGCTACCCTAGGTCGGTGATCAGGTGGTCAGGCTTCCCTAGGTCAGTGAGCAGGTGGTCAGGATACCCTAGGTCAGTGAGCAGGTGGTCAGGCTACTCTAGGTCAGTGAGCAGGTGGTCAGGCTACTCTAGGTCAGTGAGCAGGTGGTCAGGCTACCCTAGGTCTGTGAGCAGGTGGTCAGGCTACCCTAGGTCAGTGAGAAGGCTACCAGACTTTCCTAGGTCAGTGAACAGGTGGTCAGGCTACCCTAGGTCAATGAGCAGGTGGTCAGGTTACCCTAGGTCATTGAGCAGGGGGTCAGGCATCCCTAGTTCAGTGAGCAGGGGGTCAGGCGTCCCTAGGTCAGTGAGCAGGTGGTCAGGCTACCCTAGGTCGGTGAGCAGGTGGTCAGGCTGCCAGGCTTCCATAGGTCAGTGAGCAGGTGGGCAGGCTTCCCTATGTCAGTGAACAGGTGGGCAGGCTTCCCTAGGTCAGTGAGCAGGTGGTCAGGCTTCCCTAGGTCAGTGAGCATGCCACCTACTCACTGACATAGGGAAGCCTGACCACCTGCTCACTGACCTAGGGAAGCATGACCACCTGCTCTCTGACCTAGAGTAGCCTGGCAGCCTGACCACCTGCTCACTGACCTATGGAAGCCTGACCACCTGCTCACTGACCTAGAGTAGCCTGGCAGCCTGACCACATGCTCACTGACCTAGGGAAGCCTGACCTCCTGCTCACTGACCTATGGTAGCTTGACCATCAGGCTTCCCTATGTCAGTGAGTAGGTGGGCAGGTTTCCCTAGGTCGGTGAGCAGGTGGTCAGGCTAACAGGGGTCCCTAGGTCAGAGAGCAGGTGGTCAGGCTTCCCTAGGTCAGGGAGCATGTGGTCAGGCTGCCAGGCTACTCTAGGTCAGAGAGCAGGTGGTCATGCTTCCCTAGGTCAGTGAGCAGGTGGTCAGGCTTCCCTAGGTCAGTGAGTAGGTGGCCAGGCTTCTCTATGTCAGTGAGCAGGTGGTCAGGCTTCCCTAGGTCAGTGAGCAGGTGGTCAGGCTTCCCTAGGTCAGTGAGCAGGTGGTCAAGCTACCATAGGTCAGTGAGCAGGTGGTCAGGCTTCCCTAGGTCAGTGAGCATGTGGTCAGGCTGCCAGGCTACTCTAGGTCAGTGAGCAGGTGGTCAGGCTTCCCTAGGTCAGCGAGCAGGTGGTCAAGCTACCATAGGTCAGTGAGCAGGTGGTCAGGCTACCAGGCTTCCTTAGGTCAGTGAGCAGGTGGTCAGGCTTCCCTAGGTCAGTGAGCAGGTGGTCAAGCTACCATAGGTCAGTGAGCAGGTGGTCAGGCTTCCTTAGGTCAGTGAGCAGGTGGTCAGGCTACCCTAGGTCAGCGAGCAGGGGGTCAGGCGTCCCTAGCTCAGTGAGCAGGTGGTCAGGCTTCCAGGCTTCCTTAGGTCAGTGAGCAGGTGGTCAGGCTACCCTAGGTCAGTGAGCAGGTCGTGCAGGCTTCAAGGTGCAGTGAGGCATGGCTGGTGGTCAGGACTGCCCAGGGCTACTGCTAGGTCAGAGAGGCAGGTGGTCATGCTTCCCTATCGGTGCAGTGAGCAGGTGGTCAGGCTTCCTAGTGTCAGTGAGTAGGTGGCTCAGGCTTCCCTATGTCAGTGAGTAGGGTGGGCAGAGTTTTCCCTAGGTCGGTGAGCAAGGTTGGTCCAGGCTAACAGGGGGTCTCAGGTCAGAAGAGCACAGGTGGTCAGGCTTCCCTAGGTCAGGAGCCAATGTTGGTCAGGCTTGCCAGGCTAACTCTAGGTGCAGAAAGCAGGTGGTCATGCTTCCCTAAAGCGTCGTGAGCAGGTGGTCAGGCCTTCCCTAGCGTCAGTGAGTAGGTGGCACAGGCGCTTCTCTATGTCAGCTGAGGCAGGTGGTCAGGCTTCCTAGGTCACGTGAAGCAGGTGGTCAGGCTTCCCTAGGTCAGCTGAGCAAGGTGGTCAAGGCTACTATAGCGTCAGTGAGCAGGTGGTCAGGTACTTCCTAGGTCAGTGACAGGTGTCAGGCCTACCCTAAGGATCAGCGAGCGGGTCAGGCAGGCTACTAGAGGTGCGTCCTAGCTCAGTGCGACAGTGTGGTCAGGCTTCCTAGGTCAGGCGAGGCAGTGGTACAAGCTACCATAGGTCAGTGAGGCAGGTGGTCAGGCTACCAGGGCCTACCTTAGGTCAGCTGAGGCAGAGTGGGTCAGGCTACAGGTTTCCCCTAGCTCAGTGAGCAGGTTGTCAGGTCTACCAGGTTTCCCTAGCTCAGTTGAGCAGGTGTCAGGCTCCTAGGTCAGCGCTAGGTAAGCTACATAGGCAGGAGTGCAAGCTACCAAGGCTTCGATGAGCAGTGAGCAGGCTACCAGGCTTCCTTAGGTCACGTGAGCGGGCAGGTTCCGGTCAGGGCTGCAGTTTCCTCTACAGGTCTGCGGTGAGCAGGGGTCAGGCGTCCCTAGCTCAGTGAGAGAGGGTCAGGTCAGCTACCGTAGGTCAGTGAGCACGGTGGTCAGGCTTCTCCTACGGTGCAGCGAGCAGAGTGGTCAGCTACCATAGGTCAGCTGAGAGCAGGTGGTTCAGGCCTACAGCTTCCTTAGGTCAGTGAGCAGGTTGGTGCAGGTTTCCCTAGCCGGCAGTGAGGCAGGTGGGACAGGTTCCCGTAGGTCGGTGAGCATGGTGGGCAGGCTTTCCCTAGGTCAGTGAGCGGGCAGGCTGCCGTCGTACAGGGTAGGCTACCCTTAGCGTAGTGAGCAGGTGGTGCAGCGCTCTCGTAGGTCCAGTGAGCAGGTGGTCAGGTTTCCGTAGGTCAGTGAGCAGGTGTCAGGCTGCCATGCTTGCCCTTGATCGCGTGAAGCAGGTGTCAGGCTAACAGGGTTCGCCTAGGTCAGAGTAGCAGGTGGTCAGGCTTCCCTAGGTCAGGCGAGCATGTGGTCAGGCTGCCAGGCTACCTATGGTCAGTGAGCAGAGAGTGTCAGGCTTCCCTAGGTCACGTGAGCAGGTGGTCGGCTTCTCTATGTCAGTGAGCAGGTGGTCAGGGCTTCCCTAGGTCAGTGAGCAGGTGGTCAGGCTTCCCTAGGTCAGTGAGGCAGGGCAGCTACCATAGGTCGTGAGCAGGTGGTCAGGCTTCCCTAGGTCAGTGAGCATGTGGTCAGGCTGCCAGGCTACTCTAGGTCAGTGAGCAGGTGTGCAGGCTTCCTAGGTCAGTGAGCAGGTGGTCAGGACTGCCAGGCTTCCATAGGTCAGTGAGGCAGGTGGTCAGGCTGCCAGGCCTCCCTAGGTCAGTGAGCAGGTGGTCAGGCTACCAGGCTTCCCCAAGTACAGCTGGAACGTAGCGACTGATAATGAAAAGACGGATTTCTTCTCGCGTGCGGGATATTGGTAATATTCTGTTGATTTGCATGTTGTTGATATTCTGCTCTCGCTCGTGGAATATTGATACTATTTCTCGCTTGTGGTTGTTGATAATCTTCCTTTGTTTGCATTATATCGTTGATAATCTTCCCTCGCTTGCGTGCATGCGGCGTTTGATATTCTTCTCTCGCGTCGATGACTCGGTGACGATCTTATCTCGTTTACATGATATTGTTAATAATCTTATTTCGCGATGTATGATGTTGATAATCTTCTCTCTTGCCGCCAGGATATATGATAATCTGATGTCGGAAGGAAACAAGTCTCGCACGGTGGCGGCGACGAACATGAACAGCGAGAGCAGCGCGATGCGCACGCCGTCTTCACATCAAAGTCACACAGATCCTCACTGATCCTAAGTCAGGGTAATTAGAGCGCGCTAGCTGCGAGTCTCGGCCGGCCGCGAGACATTCACACTTCCGGCGAGCGTCGCCTTTGTTACCTGCATTGTCAGTTGCAGCAAACAGAGGTGTTAGTGAGCAGGAACGCGATGGCTTTTCTCTTGATCACGTCAAAGTGATCGTCGGTGAGCTAGCAGCTTCATGCGTCTGTTCGTCGGGGATGCATTGATTTGGAATGTGCCTGGTTCGAACGCCGGGTACACGCTAATTCTTCATTATATTGTCGGTACGATGAGATGTAATCATTAGTATCAGGGAAGAAAGACAAACATATAAAGGACGATGCAATTGTATTCTTAGTAGAGTTAGGTATAATGGCGGCAGAACACGAGTGCGGTGACAGCCATGTTGAACGCGTTCGTCATAGTTGTTCTCCGACGGGTTTTGAGTAATTGATTCCATTGCACATACATTTTCACAGTAACTGCTGAATCGTATCTCCCCAGATCATGTTGGGTTAGTTACGGTGTAATTTTTGCTTTCTTTGGGAGCAAACATCGCCGTAACGCGATAGCCAGTACACGTTATTAGTAATGTCGCTCAAAACAGCAGCAGCAGCAGCAGTAGCAGTAGCAGCAGCAGGCAGTAGCAGTATCAGCAGCAGCAGTAGTAGCAGTATCAGCAGCAGCAGTAGTAGCAGTATCAGCAGCAGCAGTAGCAGAAACAGTAGCAGTAGCAGTATCCGTAGCAGTAGAGCAGCAGTTGTAAGCACTACGCGTTTTTTTTCTTTCGGCAGCAAAAGAATATCACCTTCACATGTTTCGTGCTGATATCGGTGTAGAGAGGTCACGAGACTGCAGGTGTGGCGGCGGATTAGTCGACACGTGTCTCTAATTGCGTACGGTCGTAGATAGCCGATTAAGAGTAATAACATGGAGGCTTTCCTGGCGAGAATAGGCCTACCCAGTTCTAATGAGCGGCTATTACTACTCCACGTTTTCTCATTAAAGCGTGGTGACAGAACACAAAGCGAGGGTCTTGCCAAAATCGCCCGGGTGCATGAAAGAAGGCTTTGCGCGACGGTTTAGGAGATAAGAGCGGCCCGGCTACCCCCAGTCGGCAACTGCCTGCTGCGCATAAATGCGTCATCAATCGCGATACTGTCCTGACTAAGAAGACGGCTGCGGCGGCGGGGGGGGGGGGCATTTCCACGCTGTTCCTTCCTGTCCGCTAATCTACGGCGGGATTATAAAGAATCTTCCGCCCGCATTCTCGCAGTTTCTCATTCGTTGCCGTGGCGATGGGATGCTGCGTGCATGTGCAGCGTCCACAGATGTAGCCTCAGTGTATTCGAGCCTCTTGAAACATTTAGTCTTCCGCTGGGTGTAATTCAGTATCGAGTGCTAGAGTACACATCGGCCGGAATGATAATTAATTGTGGTAGTATGTCGCGCACGTTGCGATGACATTCGACGCGGCTGCGGTATCGTTATTTAATCTGTTCGTGTGTGCATAATTCATTGCGTTATTTAGTAGTGGCGAGCAGATTGATTACATTCAATGATTGATTTTGCCAACCCAGTGTCCGCGCGCAAACGCGTGGTCGCATTAGTGCTGCCATCTATCGGCGGGAACTATAGCATTTTGCCAAAACACTATCTGTTATAAACTGTTATTATTCGGAAATTCCATGAGGTGTCAATACGCGATAAATTCACTGTTAAAAGAATATTGTGTAATCCGACCTAGAATTTTAGTGTTTGGAATGCAAACGAGTTTAAACTAAATTTTAATACTATAAAAAATGCATGTTTAGAGCTATTGTCTAGTGCTGTAACCATGACACACCCTTCCTGTAGTGTACGATCCCGAGCATTAGCAAGGCACCACCATAAACAATGTGAAACAGGGGCCCTGTTAGCACTACGGGGATGTGATTGTAACTAATGCTCGAAGCCGACTGCCCAGCGTTGTTGAAAATTGCGTGCGGCATCTTTCGTGGCGAATTAGCTGTATATACCTGCTATCGGCGAATGACACGCAAATGGATGGGGTTTTTCTCTGCTGCGCCCGCCGAAAATTAGGCTGTAATATGTACGAATAATTTCAGGATGCAATTTGTATAGCGAAAACTTTAATGAATCCTACCATGGCATTTATATTAATGAGATGATGTGCCGCAGTTAGGTTGGATGATGATAAACAGGGTGCAGGTAATGCTAGTGAGGTGTGCGTGTGTGTGTGTGTGTGTGTGTGCGTGTGCGTGTGCGTGTGCGTGTGCGTGTGCGTGTGCGTGCGCGTGCGCGTGCGTGCGTGCTTGCGTGCGCGTGCGTGTATGATCGTCTGCGTTCGTGTGAGTACATGCATGTGTGCCTTAACTGCCTTTGCATGAACGCGTGCATACATCCGTGTGCGCATGCACGGTGCGTGTGTGCATGTGTACATTTGCCTAAGCTGACAGTGATCATTCTAACATTGTTTGCTTTGACAGGTATCGGGTGAGAAAGTGAGTAAAGTGAGCCTAGTGGATTTAGCAGGCAGTGAGCGTGCGCAGAAGTCTGGAGCCGTTGGAGAACGATTAAAAGAAGGCAGCAACATCAACAAGTGAGTGTGATATTGTGGCAGGCTGCTTCCTCAGTTGAGAGAATCACGACAAGCTGCCGAGCAACTCCCACATCAATGCAGAAAATTCACAGCTTAACTCAAATAGTAAAGCACTTAGCACGTTGGCAACATTTTACAAATACTGAAAATATTCTAAAATTTGATGCTCCACAAGCATGCACTTAGACTTTCCACAATCATCGTAGGAATCTCTCCACGTTGTCACTTCACCCCTGAACTAGAAAATATTGTATTATGCAAACATTGGTTAAGGTATGTAAATATCTTAAATGGTTGCACACATGGTCAATAGAACTGCGCAGGCGGTAAGTTAATCTGCACACATTTTCAACCGAATTTCAAATACTCCCGAGAGAAATAATGTGTCAACAGCATGCACATAAATTTATAAAATTACAGAAATGAAAAAAATTTATGATAATTATTATATATATAGAGCTAGCAAGTTATTTTCACTGACTGAGTGGGTTTATTATGTGTATTTGGGTCTGCTTGTCTAAACGCAACCAAATTATACAGAGTCAAAAACATATTAATACAACCTATTGTGATATGGTTGTGATTAAAAATGTCTCTACTCATACTACTACAACTTCACATATTTACTACGAGAATTATTTCAGGATTTGAATACTAGTTATTAAACAGAGCATTAGTGACATGACATGTTTTGATGTTTATTCATGTATGTCAACATATGACACCACAATCACATTACTTGATTGTCACTATCTTGGCTAGTGTTGTTGTTGTTGTTGATAATGTTGTTGTTGTAACAATTGTTGTTGCTTGTAGGTCTTTGACAACACTAGGTCTTGTGATATCTGCTTTAGCAGACCAAGCTGCTGCTGGCAGTAAGAACAAGAACAAGTTTGTACCATACAGGGATTCCGTTCTAACATGGCTACTAAAGGTAAGCACTATCTCTTTCTCTTATTCCCTCTCCATTTTCCAGCTTCTTCATCTTCGTATCCCCTCCCTCCCCTATCTCACACACTGTCTCCCCCCCCCCTGTCACTCACTTTGTGTCTTTCTCACACGGTTCTTCTCTCTCTCATAATAACAGCATATGTGGTATCAGTATTTAGAAGCCTCTCTTGTCTCGCTGTCTTACAGGAGGTTCACTCACTGCTTTCAGTGTCGTCTGCTCACTAATCTAGTTGACACGTTACGCGTGCGTTTTGCCTAGCAGCTCCCCCTAGTGACGTGTTTTATCACTAATTTGCTATTTCCAGGACAATCTTGGAGGCAACAGCAGAACTGTGATGATTGCAACCGTTAGTCCCGCAAATGACAACTATGAAGAAACACTATCTACATTACGGTAAGCAGCAACTTTACTCTCGTGGATTGGTATGTTTGTATTAAGTAACAACCTATTCCTAGTGCAAATGTTGCTTTTTGCTATTGGCGACTGATTCTATAAGTTTCTGACAAAAGTATATTATTGGTAGTTAGCGTAATGATCACATGTGTGATTTTGCTCTGCCTATAGACTCATGTCACGTCTATGATTATTATGTTATATATATAAATAAATAATATGCAGCCAGTTATGTGTTTTGCCTATCATTGGTATGTCATACCAATACCAATGATTACCATACCAATTTATAGGGGTTGTCTGCCATTATTAAACCATACATACGTTTTTATTTACGCTGTGGATATATGCCCGGCAGCCGGGCACGGTCTTCGTTTTCCTAAATGCCCGGCAGTTCTTAACCCTAACCCTATACCTAACAAAAACCCTAACTCTAGCCCTAAACCTAACCCTAACCCTAACCCTAATCCTAACTCTAACCCTAACCCTAATCCTAACTCTAACCCTAACCCTTGTTTACTTGAGATAACGCTAAAAATTAAAAACTGCCGGGCATTTAGGAAATCGAAGACCGTGCCCGGCAGCCGTCAGATATACGCCGGCTGCCGGGCATATAGCCACTGTGTTTTATTTATAATGCCTATCAATATTATGGCATTCCTACCATTTAATATACATGCCTATGATCAGTAATTTATCATATGACTATCATTAATTTCTCATTTTTACCATTAATATGATATGAAAACTGATATTATGATGTACCTACCATTAGCATGTCAATTCAATCATTAATATAAAATATCTATTATAGAAATTTAATGCTCTATACTAGTATACATAAATTCTTGGAACTATTAAAGCTGCTTTCCTCTGAAATCCATCAACGTATCTATTCAATGTAGTGTTCTATGCAAGTGTTTTGTGCATATAATATTTTGATCAGATATACTTAACATAAAAGCGTGCGTGCGTGCGTGCGTGTGTGTGTGTTGTTTGCTCATGCAAAATAGTATAAAATAAGTCGAAATTTATATCATTGAGCCAAATTAACAAAAAGTAAGTTTGAGATTATTATTCCCTAACTGCTACTTTGCTATGAAGTTTTACCCCAAAAAACGTTTTATTTCGTTTGTGCTGAGCCTCTTTGCACACACTCAAGTTGACTTTGAATGAATAGACGTGGCAGTGTTTACATTTTGCGAATTATATTAATCAATTTACCAGTCTTGTTTGGGCAAAACGTGGCATTTTGGGCGGCATTTTTATGTGGCACTCAAGAAATGGTAGTGTGCATACGAACATTTATGACAGCTTTATCTCGGGGAATGCAGTTTTAATATTGATCAGTTTTCTTGTGGCGTGTTGTCATCTGTCCATGCATGAAAGTGTGCGCAGCAACAGTGACAATAACTGCTGGTCGGGAGTTGGTACTGGTTGGCTTAAGGTTTGGTGTTCGTGTTTTAGCTATGCCGACCGTGCCAAGCGTATTGTCAACCACGCTGTTGTAAATGAAGATCCAAATGCTAAAATCATCCGCGAACTACGATCAGAGGTGGAACATCTCCGTGTTCAGCTCAAAGAATCCAAGGTATTAACCTCTCTATGTCCTATCATAATTGTGCCTATCAGCCATATCCTATATTTTCTTATAAATTACGCCACTGTATGTGTACCTCATTTTCTTATCATTAGCCTATGGTACGACTTTTTTACATAGATAAACTGTCTCTTCATAGTTACGGACGGCATGTTTCTGTGTGTGGTACGTATACTCTTTTTGTTAATTTGTCGTAACCTTTTATGCGTTACCATGGTTGCACAACTTCTTCTTGGTTCGCCTGCAGATGGCGCCACATGACCAATGAAGTGTAGGCTTTAACATATAGGTGTTGAACAACAGTAGAGGGCGTCCATAGGCTGCAGGCCTGAATAAGCATCAAACATAAATTAATTAAAAATACGCACGCTGTTACTGCGGCTCATAGGGTCTATGTGACCCAGGGTACTGCCGGAACGTACCCTGGGTACGGTCCGGTATACCGGAACGTACCCTGGTCACTATTTGATATGGTTAGGGTTAGGATTAAGGTTAAGATTAGGGTTAGGGTTAGGGTTAGGGTTAGGGAGTAGGCGACTCCCTAGACTCGTTAGTGGAGTAGGCGAAGTACGGTCCGGCATATTAGATAGTACCAAGGTACGTTTCGGTATACCGGGACGTACCCAGGGTACGTTCCGGCAGTACCCCGGGGGACATAGACCCTCTCAGCGATACTGCGCTTACAAAACATACACTTTATTCATGTTAAATAACTACAGATTCGTGCTCTATGCTCCGCTCGAAACTTTTGCCGGCTCTATAATGCGAATTTCTACAGAGTAGTGGGATCCCGTTTCATACACAAAAATGGCCGACCGGCGACCATGACTATGCCACTAGCTGGAATGGCACAATTACACAACACGAATAATTTTACTTCTAATGCTTTCTAGACGTCCACGAGGCATCTACCTTGCGTGCATAATGCAAATTATTGCACTCTAGTGCCGAATTTCGGCGAAAAAAATGCCAAAAAAGACCTTTTCTAGAGACGAAATAGTGCAACGGTGAACGATTGCGGATGCTTACTGTTGTACACCTCCTATAGGTGGTGAACAACAGCATAGGGCGTCCATAGGCAGCAGGCCTGAATAAGCACCAAACAGAAATTAATTTAAATTACTCACACTGTTACTTCGCTTACACAACATACACTTTATTCATGTTAAATAACTACAGATTCATGCTCTATGCTCCGCTCGAAACATTTGCCAGCTCTATGATGCGAATTTCTGCAAAGTTGTCTGAACACATTTCAAACACAAAAATGACGAACCGGTTGCTGTGGCTACGCCACCAGACGGAATGTCACGAAGACCAATTTTACGTCTAATGCTTTCTAGACGTCCACGAGGCATCTAACTTGCATGCATAATGCAAATTATTGCACTCTAGTTCAAAAATTCCAAAAAAGGCCTTTTCTAGAGACGAAATAGTGCAACGGTGAACAATTTGTGGAGGCTTACTGTTGTATGCCTCCCATAGGCTTTAGCATGTGAAGGGTGGGCAGGGTAAGGTATCAGCGTATCGATTGCCATTAGAGCAGCAGCCACCCAGCAGCTGGGCTGCAGGTCATAGACGTTCTTCTCCTTAGGAATTTAATTGCTAATAGAAATCTGTAGGAAGATTTTATTGACGGCTGTTTAAAAACAAAATGTCTCTCTCCCCTGTGAATGCTCCTGCTGGCATGACCTTACCACGAGAAATGTTTGTAGTGGAATTTAAATGACAGCAGTCATTTACGAAAAATTTGGCATCATTATGCATGTGGCAACGTATAAACTAAATCACCTTGGGAAATCATATTTAAACACCTAATATGATACCTAATTAGCTTAGCAGGTTGTGATATCTTTACGTTATAATAAATCGATGTTATAATTAAATATACCGGTGAGCTTAATTTATTTACTGCTTAATATTAGACGAAAAGCTGAAATTAAGCAGTGTTACTTTATTGCATGAAGCAGTCTAGTTGCAGTACCTATTCTGCCGTGGCACACCATGCTTTGCTGACAAGATTCCTTTTTTTCTGCAGCAATCGGCTGATCTGCAGGAGAAGCTGCAAGAGTCTGAGAAGCTGATGTCTGAGATCACCAGGTCGTGGGAGGAGAAGCTTAGTGCGACTGAACAAATACACGTGGTATGTATGTCTATCAAGTTATCCTGCTTTCACAACCAGTTGTACACGTATGGTGTGTATGATAGCCTAGTATAAACCTATCCTGATGTAAGGACAGCTAGATACATGTAGTATACATGTATACTATGTATGATAGTCTAACCAAACTGACTTTACGACAACTTTATAAATATGTATACTATGTGAAATAGTATCTTAACTGTAAAGACAGTTATACTCATGTTGTATTGTATATGCACTGTACTTATTATTATACATATATATATATGGTAATCTGTCCCAGCTGAACAGGTAGTTCTACACTTGTGCTACATTATCATAGACTATCAGCTATACAAGGTGGCCCGACAAAGAGTTAAATTCATATAGCCTTTTTGTGGAACACAAATGCAACTATGGTACCTATGCAGGCTTGCCTCAGGGATAAGGCTGTCACACAGGTATGCTGAGCCTATCCTGTGGGCTACCACTATTGGTTCTCACATAATCATCGTATATGCAGGGTATAATGCATCTCACTCTCTGCATTGCAGATGCAGACCGATTTGCATATAATGCACATCTATTCAGCGTCATGCTGCATTGCCAGTCTAGTCGCGCATTCATAATTTTGCATGGAAATTACGTCTGATTGAAATCCTTGACAAATATATCGCTGACTTTAATACTCGGCCACCATACGAGTGTTCCGCATTCATCAGCTGCTAGTATGCTGAAAGAGTCTGTGACATGGATGAGGATGCTGTATGTGTGCGTGATGGATGCTGGCTGCGCTGTCAGCTGTTAGCGTGACACTAGTGCTTGCAAAACCCAGGTTCACAATTAGCAAAATCTCAAGCCCCTGTGGGCAGCGAAATATGATCTGAATTTCTTATGAGTTAGCTTAATGGATTCTTTTACAAACTATTCACACATTCTATGCAATGTCAGTATGGCATGTGGAGAGGAACAATGGCGGTGTATCCGCCGTGTTCAGGTATGAGAAAATCCGCACGTCTTCAATAGATCGCAGGTGCAGGATCTGTAGCGTCTCCTATGAATTGTAAGTACACGCACGTCTGAACGTTGTTGTGTAAGGGTGATAATACCTATGCGTAAGCTAACGGTAAAGACTTCAGGATTGCCCCTGTGTTTGCATGTGTGGACCTATGATGGATGTGGATGGGGAGTTACATGTACTGTGTTTCACATTAGGTGCGACAGGCGCGACCCTATGGCACATGCCAGTTGATTCGTATAGTCCTTCGCTGAAGTCGCGCACAAACTTCTTTTAGATGATGTAGTTGCAAACGGGTTTAGGACGAGGGACAAAACAAGATGCTGCAATAGAAGCATCGACCAGGTGGTCTTTGAAATGGCGTTCCGGCCGGATGGTAAATGAGGCGGCACGCAAGGTGTTTTAAAGGAAGAGCCCCGAGAGAGTGTTCAACAGTCGCGATGCTATTTGTTTGAAGCTCACACAAAGTGCCTTTATACGGAGCGAGAGTCACGGCTTAGCGGCAGTGAGATATGGCTGTAGCTCGCGGGTGCATGTGCGCGCGTGCAGTACGCGATAACTGTAGAAAGTATCGGGCAACGATCGCTTCAAGAGTTAGGCAAATATTTCAACGGTCAAAAACTGCCCGCGAGTTTACGCGAGCGGAATTTTACGAAAGTGCGTGCAAATGTCGCGGCTGGCAGAGGGAGATGTTATCTTTGCGTGTGCTATAATAGAATATTAAGTGGCAGGCATGATCGCCGGGTTCCCCTGGCGTGCGGCTTAGTAGTCCACTGGGAAGCCATGCATGTGAGTAGCGTCTCCGATGTAGATTGACATTCCGCGTATAGATGGCGTTTTAGCCGACGTCTTGCGTCGTATTGTGTCTTTGTTTTCAACGACTGCTTTCTGTCGGTGTATTTAGATCGCGCTGATAATTGAGACTTGAAGCAATTTCTTGCCTCGCTGGCGATCCCTGTTTCGAGTCGTGCGTACCGCTCTGCTGAGGCATTGACGTTCTGTTGATATTCGACACAAATGTTTATGTACGCAGTTTCGAGTCAGTAATTTCCCACAGGAGTTCCCCACTTGCAACGATACGTCTAGCCTCGCACCTGTACCGTCGCAGTGGTTTATTCGCAAATTAGGAAGTCGTGGCACGCGTGTGTATAACTGACACTGGAAACAAAGTCAAAGGAGACGAAGCAGCATCTACAGTCCCTTTTCTAGTTACACTACTAAAATGATAAAATATAACTAAAATATATTACTAACAATAATAATAATAATAATAATAATAATAATAGTAGTAGTAGAACACTGCTATTACAACGTCTACGAAGATGAAAACTAATGAGCACAAAATCTAGTGCAGGATTAAATATCGAAAAGGTTTTATCATCTAATTGAGTTTGCCTGCACGCTTCCAAAGCTTAAAATGCGATTGCGTTCGTACCTTGTTTCAGGCGCTTGTATTTGTCGTAGACAGTGTGAGAAAAAGTAGAGAAACCCTTCACACACTAATCTTGATAGGATTACATCAGGTGAACGCCTGCAAAATATCAAATATCAAATGCATTTCCTCTCATCCTTCCTTCTGTCAAACTCTCTGTCTCTTGCTAGTGCACTGCGTGCGTTCGCTACGTTAAGCCTCGCTACTGCTTTCACACGGTCTTTAAATTTCAATCTACTCACAATATGAGTGAGAAAGATGGAAACCACTTCGGATGTTTATCTGCACGTGGTCGCTATGGACCGAGTGATGGCCTAGGGGCGACAGAAATACAATTTCCATATGCAGGCTATACATGCAGCACGCGACCAGGCCGGGGCGTATCGACGCTAGCGCCGGTGTTTGCGTTCATCATGTTAAGTTAATATATGCAAACCTAATCATGGCTTGTCGTCATCATGATCAAAGCAGCAAGTGACTCACGACAGCCTGACAACGCACGAATGATGCGCATAGTGACTCGCGTGTCTCAGACAGCAGGGAGCGACTCACTGTGTCTCAGACAGCAGGGATTGACTCGCTGTGTCTCAGACAGCAGGTAGCGACTCGCTGTGTCTCAGCCAGCAGGGAGCGACTCGCTGTGTCTCAGACAGCCGGGAGCGACTCGCTGGGTCTCAGACACCAGGGAGCGACTCGCTGTGTCTCAGACAGCTGGGAGCGACACGCTGTGTCTCAGACAGCAGGGAGCGACTCGCTGTGTCTCACAGTCGCTCCCGGCTGTCTGAGACACAGCGAGTCGCTCCCTGCTGTCTGAGACACAGCGAGTCGCTACCTGCTGTCTGAGACACAGCGAGTCGCTCCCTGCTGTCTGAGACACAGCGAGTCGCTCCCGGCTGTCTGAGACACAGCGAGTCGCTCCCTGCTGTCTAAACCACAGCGAGTCGCTCCCAGCTGTCTGAGACACAGCGAGTCGCTCCCTGCTGTCTGAGACACAGCGAGTCGCTCCCTGCTGTCTGAGACACAGCGAGTCGCTCCCTGCTGTCTGAGACACAGCGAGTCGCTCCCAGCTGTTATAATAGTACATAGGCCGCACATATCGTCAGGTCCGTATATAGTTCCAACAGTATGAAACTGTCAATCACACCGAGTCCCTCCCAGCTGTCTGAGACACAGCGAGTCGCTCCCTGCTGTCTGAGACACAGCGAGTCGCTCCCTGCTGTCTGAGACACAGCGAGTCGCTCCCAGCTGTCTGAGACACAGCGAGTCCCTCCCAGCTGTCTGAGACACAGCGTATATATACGCATGCACGCACGGACGCACACACGCATGCACACACATATGACACACACCTACCACAGGCAGAGTGTACAGAGTGTTGCCTCACCATTATACCGTGATCATCAGGGAAATACGTGCGTGGCACACGAGCTGTCCTGCATGAATGTTTTAACGAGAGGTTCCCCTTTGCAAGATAATTCAATAATGGCGAGCGAAGATGAAATCTGGAGCCGAATGCATTAACATTTCTGTGACATTAGAGATGGCAACTGCCTCGCCCGCTAGTATAATCCTCTAATCGATGCGGCATTTGAACGCCGATAACCAATGCGCTTGTCCGAATACTGTTACCGTTGTGTATGTTGTATCGTGCCATGATCGCCGTAACATGTTGTGTGGTACGGTTACCGTTATGATATATCGTATCGTGCTGTGACCGTTAATATATGTAGTATCATGCTGTGACCGTTATGATATGTAGTATCAT
>NW_014577076.1:735796-742808 GCF_000485595.1 Priapulus caudatus
GACAGCAGGGAGCGACTCGCTGTGTCTCACACAGCTGGGAGCGACTCGCTGTGTCTCAGACAGCCGGGAGCGACTCGCTGTGTCTCAGACAGCAGGGAGCGACTCGCTGTGTCTCAGACAGCAGGTAGCGACTCGCTGTGTCTCAGACAGCAGGGAGCGACTCGCTGTGTCTCAGACAGCTGGGAGGGACTCGGTGTGATTGACAGTTTCATACTGTTGGAACTATATACGGACCTGACGATATGTGCGGCCTATGTACTATTATATATATATACGCATGCACGCACGGACGCACACACGCATGCACACACATATGACACACACCTACCACAGGCAGAGTGTACAGAGTGTTGCCTCACCATTATACCGTGATCATCAGGGAAATACGTGCGTGGCACACGAGCTGTCCTGCATGAATGTTTTAACGAGAGGTTCCCCTTTGCAAGATAATTCAATAATGGCGAGCGAAGATGAAATCTGGAGCCGAATGCATTAACATTTCTGTGACATTAGAGATGGCAACTGCCTCGCCCGCTAGTATAATCCTCTAATCGATGCGGCATTTGAACGCCGATAACCAATGCGCTTGTCCGAATACTGTTACCGTTGTGTATGTTGTATCGTGCCATGATCGCCGTAACATGTTGTGTGGTACGGTTACCGTTATGATATATCGTATCGTGCTGTGACCGTTAATATATGTAGTATCATGCTGTGACCGTTATGATATGTAGTATCATGCTGTGACCGTTATGATATGATGTGTCATGCTGTGACCGTTATGATATGATGTATCATGCTGTGACCGTTATGATATGATGTATCATGCTGTGACCGTTATGATATGATGTATCATGCTGTGACCGTTATGATATGATGTATCATGCTGTGACCGTTATGATATGATGTGTCATGCTGTGACCGTTATGATATGATGTGTCATGCTGTGACTTTGTGATATGTTGCGCCGTGCTATGACTGTTGTAATATGTTGTATCGTGCTATTGCTGTTGCGGTATGTTGTATCGTGTTCTTACCGTTATAATAAGCTGTGTCGTGTAGTGGCGTTGTAATGTGATGTGTCGTGCTGTCAGTGTCGGGTCACATCTCTCTGTACGCAGCTAGCGCGTATAGAACCAATCTTAGGGAATGCGCAGCTTCATTACTACTATATATGGGCCGTGACGATTGCTGAAGCGATATAAAAAATGTTTGATGCGAACGAATGCGTTTGTAATAGCAGTGACTGGGGAAAGATACTAGGGGGATTTCTCGTAAAGGCGAACCGCCAGCGCTTCTTGATTAAATGAATTCGTTTCTGAAATATTTTGATCGACGAGTCGAAAATTCAGGTTCGATTAGATCACAGTGTGCATCCGTGCTATGAACTCGTGCGCGCTGTATGTAGATCCGGCGGATGAATACTTTCTGCGCTGCATGCAGATCCCGACAATGAATACATTCATGCGTTGGCATACGTCACATCTCGACCGATTCCGTACGTACACCCAACCTAGGTGGAATTAACGCAGGTTGCTGTAGCCCGACTAGCTCTACCCGTGTAGCCGGGCTGTACGTGTTCCGTACAGGGCTATAGGGAAACGTGTGGGGGACACCAGTGACGAATCTTAACTCACTAGCACCACCGATACTTCGTCATTTTAACATAGCGGCAGATGTCAGTCGTAGTATCGTTTACGTTCTGTAACGACATTATGATGATTATGATGAGCTGAGTTTGGATTTAGCAAGGAGGTCTAAAGCCAACATGTTTATCTTGCCGGCTAGAGTTGTTTTTTATTGTCCAACGTAGCCAACCATGCTCACGCTGTTCCTTATAGTACTGTCGAGCTATAGCCAGACCTACTCGCATCGGTCCCCGAGTGAAGGAAATAATCTTGTGAGCAATGACGAGTGCAGGTGAGATATATACAGGTGAGAATTTTCAAATGATGACGTAACGATATGTGTGCTTTGCACTGATTCTGTCCGAAGATTCCACTGGTTTAAAGAGCAAAGTAGGACACAAGTGTTGTAGTTTCTTTATCGGAAATGCGGTCAATTTCCAGCGAAGAAATTTATAGGCATGGGCGCATATACCTACACGATAAGGGAGTGGAGAAGGATAGCGGATTCGGGCGAGGTTTGCCTAATGCTGGACTAATGTTGACCCAGTCAACGACTAAACGTTAGCAGATGCCACGATGGCAAAAATCATTGGCCGGTGGCCGGTAATATCAACAAGCGTTATTTTGAGAAATTACAATGGCACCCGCTGAATTGGGGGGCATAGCGAAAATTATGTCAACTCGATTGCTATTTCATAAATATTTTTGCAAAGACATTTCGTGAGGCGCACGAATAAACGGACATTTCACACATGATTAGCGCGTGCTCTCTCGGTTGCTAGCCAGATGTACATAGAACGAGCCGTCTGCCCTGCCGAATGAGCGAAGAATTCTAGTTTTTGATGGGAAAACTTCAAGTTTCCTCTATTCGAGATATAGAAATAAAATAAAACGTATTTACACATCTCTCTACTTCTTTATTCCTACCCCTCTGCCGATCGGTTGATTTGTGCGTGATACCTGTGCATATACGTAACGGATGTATACATGCGCGCCGCGCGTGAATCAGGTGCGTGCGCGCGCTGAATGTAGATCCGCATGGAGTACCACGTGTTTAATTACGTGCAGTCGCTGCGCAGAATATTTCGTCGGATTAGCAGTAGCGCTGCTAATATTGTCGTTTTAAGCTGGCGCAAGCTCGCGTTCCATCGCTGTCCGTGCTTGGCGCAGGAAAATTGCCTGCCGCGAGAAAAATGCGAATCCAGAACGATCGCAAATTATTACGGCACGGTCTATTACGTAGCTAACGCGCATGCGTGAATGTATTCGAGTATAGTAATCGCCCCCTGGTCACGGAGCCTGTGATACTACCCAGTGTGCCTCGGTAGTGCATAATAACACACACTGTAACGTTCTGTTAACCCGTTGTTGAGCGCGTCGTGGATTGCTACGGTTGCGAAACATGGAACTACTGCTACCTGCATGGGTGGGAAACAGCAGGGCGGAATGAGCGAGTTGTTTGTAAACGTTGTACATTTCCATGCCAGTTTTCACTCCTATGTGTGAGCTAGTGAAAGAGACGGGAGGGGTTTTCTACATAAGTTGTACATATGTCTGTTGGGTTTTACTCTTACACGTGTTAGAGACAGGAGCCAGGGCGTGTGAGAGTTGTTAGTAAATTTGTAAGCTTCACCGTGTGTCTTTTACGGCAAACCAACGGCCGTAGCGACGGCGCTGGGGTTGGCATCGTTGACATATTAAAAAAAGCACATCACAACATTGCATTTTATGAATTGCAAAGCAGGCACACTATACTAAGCAGGTGTTTGTCCATGCTAGATGATGCGAGAAGGTATTCAGCGTTGATACTGCATCTTAAATCAATAGCCTATAATTACGAATGAATTAATACATCATTATAGAAATCTGTACGTAAATGTTCGTTAACTACGCCAATTTATTTTTTAGCCGTAAACGTGACAAATTCAAACACAAATCCGCCTTGTTAAAGCGCATATATTCGCGTGAATTAATTACTAGTCAGCTACACTTGCTATTGAATTCGAAAGCCTTTGAAGACGCCTTATATTTTACCGATACGCCAAAATTAAATATATTCTCGTTTGCTCCGCTACGGCTTGAGATCCCCTCGCAGTGATCAGCTGTTCAGTAAGCAGCAGGCACTGACCGAGTGCGAGTGGGAACGCTGTTGTATAGGTGAGGCGGGAAGCCATGCGTTTGTGGCACGCGTAGAGAGCAAGGAAATGACGGATCGGTTTCCACGGTCGCAAAATCGCGCGGTGGCGTCTATTGTAGTTAGACAAGGCCGGGGTGATCTCTATAGCAGTTTTCCAGCCTGTCACGAACAGAGCGGATGTGTTCGTTTACATATAGGTGAAGTCGTGACACACACACACACACACACACACACACACACACACACACACACACACACACACACACACACACACACACACACACACACACACACACACACACACACACACACACACACACACACACACACACACACACACACACACACACACACACACAGCGGATTGCGTATACAATGCACTCAGCAAGCTTCTCTTGCTCAGTGGTGGTTGCATTCTCTTCTCTAACCATACTGCCTACGCTCTCTCGTTCCCAGGAAAGGCAGCAAGCGATGGAGAAGATGGGTATATCCGTGCAGACATCTGGGATCCGGGTCGAGAAGGACAAATACTACCTGGTGAATCTGAATGCTGATCCTTCGCTTAATGAGCTTCTCGTCTACTATCTGAAGGTAAGCCGCAATGTTTTTCTGCTGTGAGTTTATCCGGCTGCGTGCAGTTACGTGCGTGTGTGCATATCCGGCGTCGGTGTGTGTGGGTGCGCGTGCCGTGCGTGCGTGCTATGTGGAATACGCGTGCAATTAGTGGCCGCTATACTCTATACTATAGTATAGATTTCTGCGTCAAGTGGATGTTTTTTTCGTGGCATTTTTTAGCGAGCGCAGCAAACTTCGTCTTTTCTAGTGTAACCGAGTAGCATTTTTGTTCTGGTATATTTTTTCTTCGACGGGGAGTAGTAAAAGTGCAGCGGTATTGTTAGCTATGTCGAGTACGCTGCGTGTGACTGAGGACCATTTCCTCCGTCATGCAAAGAAATTGAATTTCAGATTGTCGGCGTAATATTTATTGATGAAGCGGTGGGTTGGCTACGTGTGTAGTAGGAGCTGAAATACTTAGTGGAATGAGTGAGGGAGAGGGAGTGAATTGGAGAGAGCGCGAGAGAGAGAGAGAGAGAGAAAGAGAGAGAAAGAAAGTCAGACAGACAGAGGAGAGGAGAGGAGAGAAAGAACGAGAGGTGGGGTGGCTCTATACGTTTGACTGCGGAGGAATTAAGTGCGATTAAGTGTTTTGCTGTAATTTTTTACGCTGCTGCGGAGCCACCTTTCATTCGCGTGGCTGGATTTTTGTCATACGGGAAATGCGTTTTTGTAAAGGGCCATGATTTTTTCACGTAACGGTTTCTGCTGCGTGAAACTGCTGTGTGCAGACGTGCTGTCGTATAGTGACCCGTCTCCCATATATGGCACTGGTTTTAGTGTCGCCGGCGAGCTATTCAGTGCTGCGATGCAATCTAAAAGCGTCAGTGCTTTGCTGTACAACTCCGTTTTAGATGATTGCAGTATCGTCATCTTCAATCGAGGTGTTCTCCATGTCGTGCTCAGCCAATGTACCAGTTAGGGTAATCATTACTTAGCCCTAAAGTAGAACCTCGCATTTATAGACACGCTCCTAGTTTCTGCTTTTACCTAGAGACTTAATCTTCCCTAATTTTTACATCTCTCTTTGCATCCTTTCACCTATCTGCCTGCGTATATATATATATATATATATATATATATATATATATATGTGTGTCTATATGTATATATATATATATATATATATATATATATATTAGTGACAAAATACTGACCCACTCTGTGTCAAGCTGGGGCATGTTGTTATCTATTTAGCTTTCACATGATTGCAAATAGTGAATGCCGGCATCGGATTTCGATATTAAAACCTTTCTGTTACCAGCATAATCGTGGCAAACCGCATTTGCAGTCTGCCGGCCGCTACGGCTGTTCTAATGTGTATGGATGGCAGCTGCGCTTGCTCTGTCTTGCTAAGGGCTTCACTGACCAAACTGTTGGGATTCGGTGCTTTTCGCGTAGCGGGATTAGCTGGGATGTGTTTAGCATGACAGTAAATTAAGTTACCGCCTGTTGTTTGATCTGGAAATTGGACGAGAGTTGGTTGTGAATGGCTGTTTTCGAGTCAGGCGTTAGCTTTCAGAGTTCAGAGTGATCTGCTGGGACCGCGGTATGCTGTGTACGACATGCGCAGCAAGAGATGAGACTAGTTCGGTATGTGGCTCTTATGGCTTACTGGAGTGGTATACGTAGCATGCATGGATGGGGACGGAGTGGGTATATAGAGTGGTGATAGATAGAGGTATTACATACGTGATGAAGAGGGAGGTGTAGCGCAATGTTTGGCATGGGCGGTGATAGAGGTGTGGCGAAGAAGAATGTATTAGAGGAAGTAGGGAGCAGGGTCGTAGATGCATGAGGTGGGTAGTAGGCTATGGCAGGCATGGCTGCCATAGGAGGTCACGCAACATGGTCGGGAAAGGTGTTTAAGTAACCTGGTGGGAAAGGAAATGCTAGTAACGGCATGCATGATTGGGTAGAAGGTATTATATACATAGTGGGCAAGTAGGTTTTTAAGAAGCGGCGATTGGGAAATTAGGTAGATAACATGTTTGAATGTGTGGCAGGAGAAGAGCTAGTATAGAAAATAAGGCATGACAGATACGTATATATATGTATACGTATACGTTATGTACTCGATTGCTATTAACGGTGGGCATTGGATAGATGCGGCCATAAGAATAGATGGGACAGTACGAACTCTAGTCGGCAGCTCAAACACGCATGCGCGCACGAACACACGCACGCACGCACACACGCACACATACAACTGCTACTATACCTCGATGGCGTATCGTGACGGGCCGAAACAGCCGCAGGAAGCAGTTTTATGCGATCATTGAATGGAATTGAATCAATCTCGGCGGACGCTTTCGGCGCCGTCACCGTGCGCACGCTCTCGCCGCCGTCATGTGCGGCTGGCCGGCGCGCTGCGGCCGCGCAGTTACATGACACACACACGACAAGCGGCTGCAATTACACCAGCATCGATCCCGCCGCCACCTCTCCCTCACTCCCCTATATATATCTAATATATATATATATGTGTGTGTGTGGGTGTGTGTGTGTGTGTGTGTGTGTGTGTGTGTGTGTGTGTGTGTGTGTGTGTGTCGGAGTCCAGTCGACAAGCGAATGCCGCCGTTAATGCGAGCAGCACAGACTCAATGACCGAAGACGAATGGTACGTCGTAAC
>NW_014577076.1:744726-748075 GCF_000485595.1 Priapulus caudatus
CTTCGTGTGTGGTGCGTGTGCGTTGCGTGCTGCGTGTTGCGTGTGGTGTACTTGTGCGTGCGTGCGTGCTGAGCGTGCGTGTGCGTTGTGCGCGTGCGTTGTGCGCGGTGCGTGCGTGCTTGTGTGTGTGCGCGCCGTGTGCGTGTGCGTATGTGTGTGTATATATACGCCACGCACCCTCCCTATATATATATATGTGTGTGTATTTATACGCACGCACCCTCCCCTATATATATATATATTATATATATACGCACGAAAGCGCACGAAAGCGCACGAAAGCGCACACACGCCTACATATCGGAATGTGTTGATCAGCAGCACCCAAACACCGATCATTCCTAATTTCTGTTACTTCATATCAAGAGTACATAATAGAGATCTCCTATATATGCCGTGTAATGCGGGGAGGTAGTGACGAAGCGAATGCCGTGTAATGCGGGGAGGTAGTGACGAAGCGAATGCATGTGTCGTGACGTGTAAACTATGTTGGCAGTGCAAGCTGCGGTAGATAGAATAGATAGAGTAGAATGAAAGAGAGAGAAAAAGCGAAAACAGATATGGCGAATAGAATGAGCGAGAGAGAGAGAAAGTGAAAGAGAAAGACACACACGCACACACACACGCACGCACGCACGCACGCATGCACACACAACACACGCATGTACGCAGACTCCCTCCCTCCCTTCCATCTCCTCACTGCATCACTCTCTTTCTTATCCACCTCATCATCTTCCATCTCTCTCTCTCCGTCCTTCGCCTACTCCTTCGCTCTCCCTATCTCTTTTTGCCTCTTACTTTATGTCGCTCACAATCTGCTGAGCATGATGTAGAGTCGGTTTTCAGGTGCCACCAGGTTTCGCGCTTGTGTCAGAGTCAAGTTTGCACTTTATTTCGTAAGGGCAACTAACGTGAAAATTCTTTGCGGATAAATTCTGCAGTAAACGTCGCTAGGTGAAGCTGCGAGTACATTTAATGTAGGCTCAGATAGCAGGTTTAAGTTAAGTTACACCACATATCGGAGGTGAACCCGTGTAGATATCATGCGTAGCCGTCATATGTGCACGAGTCTATGTGTAAATTTAGGTAATGCTGGATAGCATTTTATGGGCCGCTCTGTAGAACAGACAGACAACTATATTTTTTTGCCAGTGGCACACATACTATATGGTTACATACATGTATTTTACCAGTAAAGAAGTCCGTTTGACATCGCCAGCTTGTGTTGGTTTCGCGGCGGGGACACACCTGCAAATAAGGAATCCGTTAAGAAAAGGGGCTAGTGGCTTGATAATTACCTTCATGGGAACACTTGCGAATTCTTGAGGACGAAAAGGACGAAGCTGCACGTAGTTGCTAATCCATCACATCATAAATAAGGCCGCGTCGAGAAACGCAACATCAAAGGCTGCCGCGGTTTGCGTGAAGCTAGACAGACGCCGAGGTAGATAAAACGTCCGCGTGCATGGTCACTACTCGATGTTTTCCCTGCCTCTGTACAGAATCTTTAATATCTAGAAAAAGCGGTATTTTTTTTAAGTGTGAAGCCATTTCGCGTGTGTAAGTGCCTGCGTACGTGTACATGCTGGTGCGTACGTACGTGCATGTGCCAGAGTTTTCTAGTGTATAATTTATACGCGCAAATGGCGCAGGCAATACACGCACACTCGCGCGAACCGCGTGCACAATGTGTTTACTTGTAACAAACTTTTACGCCAATTGTGCATATATATGCACAATTCTGGCGCATTTTACGGATTCGCGACGGATTACAATTTTTTTGCGTTTTCACTTTAACCCGTCCGTACTGCGTACGTCTTTTTGGATCGTGAGGTAGCGGCGCTGTCCTGTGAAGTTGATATCGTTGTTCGTATATTTGTTGTGCGCGCGCTGGCGAGCGAGGCGCGGGCTCCGTCTGTAGCCGCGGGCGACCCAGCGTGAATCACCAACGCAAATGTTGTCCTTCCCTCTCCACGTCCCCGAAATTAGCGGCTGAAGTAGTTGTTTTTCGTCGTGGTCAGTCGGTGGGAGTTATTTTTACGCGCGCCTGTAATGGCGGGGTTGCATTTGTCGATGGAGACGATGTATTTCATGGACATTGAGCGATGGTGGTGAGTGGGACACAATCTAAAGTAAGAGTCAGACTGATGCAGACATGGAGAGAGAAATACAAAAAGAAAAGATACAAGAATGCGAGAGAGGGCGAGCGAGAGAGAGAGAGAAAGAGAGAGAGAGAAAGCTAGAGAGAGAGAGAGAGAGAGAGAGAGAGAGAAGAGAGAGAGAGAGAGAGAGAGAGAGAGAGAGAGAGAGAGAGAGAGAGAGAGAGAGAGTAACTATTTGCTATCGTGCGGTCGCTGTGCCCTGGATGCGGGGTGGTGTGGACGTGTTTGTTCGTCACCTTCTCTCATGCAGGTCGCACGCGGCGCACACAAACGTAACCAAGTGCGCGCGCAGGAAGCGCGGTGGCAACCATCGCCGCCGTGTGACGCCATCAATCAATACTGTAACGCGTTGGCTGAGAACAAATGAGTGGCGCCCGATGCTTTCAACGTGCTTTAAACGGTTTTCGTGCGTTCTGACATCTAAATCGACTTGTGTAACATGACAACGCCGGCGAGCGCTCTCTATAACAGCGAGTACCGCGAGAGTAAACGCGCAATTAACGCGCTGCGAGTTGAAAACCGCATATCCAGAATGAAACACGCAGTTACTGACTGCCTGCCCGTCTGCCGGCTTGTCCGCCTGTCTCTCTGCCGGCATGTCCGCCTGTCTCTCTGCCTGCCTGCCTGCCTGTCCGCCTGTCTCTCTGCCTGCATGCCTGCCTCTCTGCCTGCCTACCTGCATGTCCGCCTGTCTGTCTGCCTGCCTGCCTGCCTCTCTGCCTGCCTACCTGTATGCCTGCTCGTCTGCCTGCCTGTCCACCTGTCTCTCTGCATGTATGCATGCCTGCCTGCCTGCCTGCCTGTCTGTCTGTCTGTCTGTCTGTCTGTCTGTCTGTCTGTTTGTCTATCAGTCAGTCAGTCAGTCAGTCAGTCTTGTCTTCGCTGCAGTGTGTCTTGGCCTTTAGCGTGTGCATCTGTAGTACGAATTAGTATCCACGCACCTAGGCAAGCACACAGATATTTTAGTCCACTTTATCACCATGTGTTAGTATCATCAGCATAGCAACGCATTAAAAATTACGCTGTTGCGAGTAAACTGAAAATTCCCAGGTAAAGCAGGCGCGAATGCCGTGTAATGCGGGGAGGTAGTGACGAAGCGAATGCCGTGTAATGCGGGGAGGTAGTGACGAAGCGAATGCCGTGTAATGCGGGGAGGTAGTGACGAAGCGAATGCCGTGTAATGCGGC
>NW_014577076.1:748085-750779 GCF_000485595.1 Priapulus caudatus
CACACACACACACACACACGCACACACACACACACACACACACACACACACACACACACACACACACATACATACAGGCAGATGGACGGACGAACGGACGGACGGACGGGCAGGCAGACCGGCATGCAGGCAGGCAGACCGACAGACCGACAGGTAGGCAGGCAGACAGGCAAGCAGGCAGGCAGGCAGGCAGGCAGGCAGGCAGGCATGCAGACAGAAAGAACCAGGAACAAAAATGTGAGCGGGAGCGGCAGAGACTGTTTCGTCGTGCTTCGGGCATTGTAATAGCTCCGAGTCCAGAGGCAGCTTTTGCTCGTGCTAAAACTAGCATCTCTGCACTCTGTTCTCTATGCCCGCAGTTATTGGAACCCGAGCTGTGATATGTAGCAGTGTAACACTGTATTACAGTTCTAGTTCCAAGGCAAAATAGCAAATGCATCATGCGCTGGTTATCCGGCAACAGTCACTTTATTACGTGGCAATACTGTTAGGCAGGCTTTCATATAAATGACTCGCAAAAGTAATATCTTTCGATACTTTGCTGACTCGCCTTTGGCTTATTACTAGAAAAATCATTGCTTGCCATGGGTAGACTACAAATCGTTTGTGATATGAATACTTCCTAAATCCCATGCAAGGCTGCAGTAGTATGTGCACGTTGTGTACATGCGCCTTAATGGGCGAGTCTTATTCATGGCGGTGTCATCCTCGGTCAGCAAGATACATCCATGACTCGTGTCAGTCATGATAGTCAACATCTCTGCACAAATCCAGATCTGTTGCTTAGTATTGTAGACAGACTCGCGTGGTTCTGGCAGAGTTCTCCCTAATCAACTTTGCTTCAACGTGTCTATTGTTTTGCACCTGAGCCCGACGGTGTGTACGTACGTTCTACAAAGTAGTCGGATCACATTTCAAACACAAAAATGGCCAACCGGTCACCATGGCTACGCCACTTGACGAAATGTCACAACTACACGACAAGACCAATTTTACTTCTAATGCTTTCTAGGCGTCTACGAGGCATATAACTTGTGATAATAATGCAAATTATTACACTCTAGTGCTGAATTTCACCGAAAAAAAGCCAAAAAAGGCCTTTTATAGAGACCAAATAGTGCGGCAATAAACGATGAACAATTTGCGAAGGCTTACTGCTGTATGCACTCTTAAAGGAGCAGCCGAGATACGGATCGAGTTGAAATTGTATCTTGTTCTGATGGCGATCGCACCTGGTATCCACGGTGACGGTGGCTCGTGTCGGGGCGGGTGCAGCTGTTTTGGGGGGCGGGTGGTCGCAGAGGCCTGCAATTCGATATCGCGCCATAGGATTCTAAGGGCACGCAGTCAGTCCGGCACATCCTATTGGTTTCATCGTCTGGTTCATCTCATTATACTGATTCAGCGATTCTAATTTGTGGGTTATGGGTTGTTCCATCGTATGCTGATTAAAGTAGTGTACGGAATGCAGTATACCGGTTAGAGCGTATTTGTGTATCGTAATTTTTGCATCAATTGTATGATGTATTACACTGGTTCTGTCGTATTGATGGCATCATAATGACCTGGTTGCAACATGCTATAGGTGAAGCAGACTGGTTGCAGCATGCTGGGTGCAGCATACTGGGTGCAACATACGTAGTGCAGTTTACTGTGTGTAGCATGCAGCGTATACATGACTGCATCGTACTCAGCCCAGACATGCTACTGAAGAGGTCATCGTGCAGCAGTTCAATATAGTGGTATATAACGCAGTGATGTGGCCGCATGCATGCATATACCAGCTACGCGGCGCTGCTGCTCTCGCTCGCTGTTCGATCCTCCTCTGATTTCTCATCTAGCGTCGCCGTAGCAATTTGAGGAAGATTGCGTGCGCCGCGGCCGCAAATTACGCCTCATTTGGGAACGAGTTTTCTAACCGTGGGTCTGAAGCACTACCGGCTGTGTTTTTGCGTGTCGTTAGTATCGAGTGCTGGGACCAGCCTTGCCCTTTCGCGTTGTATCCATGCGGAGCGTTGCGTGGTCGAGATGGAGACGCGTGGTTGGATTTCGGGGTGGGGTGGGGGGTGTCGGGGTTCCCGTGTGTGGTCAGCTGAAAATTTGCCGGAGTTGTGTTCTTTCCGTGGCTGTTTGAACGCTTTTTGGTCGGTGGATCAGAAGTGCGTAATGACATGTGTTGTTTCGTTTGACTGTCCATGTCTTGGTCAGTTACCTACTTTACTTTATTCGTCATTTTCCTTTTAAGGGAATTAGTAATAGATTAGATGTTCCGATATATGTAAGAATGATTTTACCTAAAGTTTGGGTGCAATTAGATACTTTTTCAACTATTTATTATATCATGTGTGTATGTTTAAATAAATTTATAATCCAATAGTAAAGATCTTTTGCAGGAATACGCTGTTCGTATTAATGGCAATATTCTTCTTTATAACAATATATGGTAATATATGCCATGATGGTAATATCTATATAGCCATGTCATAACCATATGTCGTATGTTGTCTTAATGTTACTCATTATAGCTATACCAACCTGGATCATCTATAAGCAATGGCACAGAGTAAGAGCGCGCAGTAGAGGTGATAGGGAGTGAATGAGGAAAGGGAATAAGACACACGCACGCACGTACACACGCACGCAGAGAGAGAGAGAGAGAGAGAGAGAGAGAGAGAGAGAGAGAGAGAGAGAGAG
>NW_014577076.1:756238-764560 GCF_000485595.1 Priapulus caudatus
AATGGAAATGGCCATAAGTCAGTTCAGGTTCAACGGATTTTTGCTCATTCTTGGTATGTGAATGAATAAGGGCATGCCCCATTAAATAATTCAAATTAGGTAGATTTTTGGCAATTTCACTATGCATTTCAGTGTCTGCCTACGGTCAACGAATTGAACGAACATTTATTTTCGCATCAAAAATTACGCATATATCATTATCAAGAGTATATAATGGGAGATATGCTATATTATATCGCAACTATATTATATTGAACTCCCATTATATAGCATATCTCCCATTATATACTCTTGATAATGATATATGCGTAATTTTTGATGCGAAAATAAATGTTTCAGATAATATAATGGGCGTTCTCCCATATATACTCTTGCTTTATATATCCCACCTCCCTCTTCTATCACACCCAAGGTGAGCTACAGTGTCACTGACACTTTCATTCTTTCTTGTTGTGGAGCACTATATCAGGGCGGTTTGCAGGTAGATACAATAATGTAACCGAAACCCCTATACTGGGTTTGGGTTACATTATTGTATCTAGTTTGCAGGTATCGTGCGATCTGTCTGCACTGCCATATCTCACGTTATGGTAGTATCTCCGATGTTGGTAACTGGTCTCGGGGTATGTTCATACCACATGTCATGCAGGTACTTGCTCACCAAGTTCACTGCAGATTGACCAGTGCAGACAGCTGGCTACCTTGTTATGGCGGTTTGTGTAGGCCCTACTCGGTTGGGGCCAGCACTGTGCATCCGGCGATGTTATTATTACCTCCGCCAGGGGCATGGCGGGGGTTATGTTTTCACCGGCGAGTTTTTGAGTGTTGGTTTGTGTGTTACCATGCACATTTCAGTTCACTTCCGCTAGATGCGCTGGCTGTAGACTTACAAACACGCAACCACAGGCTAAGGGGGCAAACGCACAGGTCCTCCCACAACTCTGCTAATACGCTCACCGCACTAGATCGGACTCCAATTAACTTATCTTCAATTAATTAATTATTTTTCCACTTCACTCGTGTCTACATTTTGGCGGCTAATCATACACCGGATCCCAATGTTAATGTAAAATATACAAACTTTCCAGGACTAGGTCCAGAATGGGTAACTCTAATAATTGAATTGTACTATTTACTGTGATTGAGTCAGACTAAGTAGCCGAGGATGCAAGGTTAATTATTAATTACATTTTTTCACTAATTAATTAATTTATTAATAAAAAACATTCACATTGAGAGAATCAGCTCACTTATGGCGGGAGGTTCTGTGCTCTCCGAGCTAGTGTATTCATAATCATGTCCATCCCTATCATATCGACGGCGTTCTAAATCAGCTTACGACTCAAGCACAAGAAATGATGTTAAAATGTAACAGTACCTAGGCGCGTGGGCCAATGGTGGTGTCGCACGTGCAGTAAATATGTCACAACAAATCCCCGGTCGTTCGATAACGCACTTGACAGCTTGATATGGTTTACTATCTCGCGTGTAATTAAAATAGTTAACGCAAACCTGCGTCTAAATTCTATCCTTGCGAGACACTAACCGTAATACCTATTCAAATTTTCTCATAAACCCGTCTAATTATACGAACAGTCCCACACACAAGTAGCTAGAGTCTTGAATTTAACTTTTTCAAAGCGCTATGACTTTAACGGCGGCCCAACCTTTGAGAAAACGAGACCGAGGCGGTTCGCAGCGCTATGATTACATCCAGTCTTATCCGAACATGCGAAAATGTCGTTTTCTCACCTCTAATGTCGTCGGAAGGTCGTCACACGAGATGTCGCTGTAAATCGAAAATCGGAAGTTATTTCCCTTTCCTGAGTACGAGCGATGCAAAGAGCAATTAATTAATCGGTGTAGTTGAAGGCAGTGCAATATAGGGAGGGCAGTAGCAGAAGCACAGCCAGCACAGTCAGCAGCAAAGCAGTAGGAGAAGCAGTAGCAGCAGCAGTTAAACTCCGTTTAGCAGCATGTAGCAACAGTGTATAGAGCCAGTGCATGCAGTAGCAGCAAGCAGCAGCAAGCAGCAGCAGTAGCAGTAGCAGTAGGAGTAGGGCAGCAGCAGGCAGCAGAGCAGGCAGAAGTCAGCACGAAGCATGGCAGCAGGCAGTAGCAGGCAGGCAGGAGAGGGAGCAGGCGCAAAACAGGCATGGGCCAGCAGCAAGCAGTAGCAGCAGTAGCACAGCAGCAGCAGGCAGTGAGTAGTAGCAGTAACAGTAGCAGGTAGCAGTAGCAGTAGGCAGCAGCAGGCAGCAGGCAGCGCAACAGCAAGCAGCAGCGGCGGCGCAACAGAGCAAGGTAGCAGCACGCAGCAAGCAGCAGCAGCAGCAGCCAGCAGCCAGCAGCGGAGACAGCGAGCACACAACAAACAGTACGCGGCAGCAGCAGCACATCAGGAGTAGGGCAGGCAGGCGCAGCAAACAACAACAGTACCGCATGCAGGAGCGCGCACGCAGGCAGCAGCGGCGGCACGCAGCAGCAGCTGGCGGATCGAGCCCGTACCAGCAGCAGCAGGACAGCATGAGCAGGCAGCATGCAGCAGGAGCAGCAGCACAAGGCAGCGGAGCAGGCTTATCTGCGTTATGCCATCGATTTCTATAGTTAATCAGATTGCGTTGTTGTCCGCCGTTGATCACTTTAATGAAATTAGTTGGGCCTGATGACTGGCTGGACCTCTTCCAGCGGCAGGCGAACAATAACGAGAGCAATTACTTCTGGCAGGGAGGAATTGTCACAGAAAGGCCCGTCTTATGATGCGCGGGTTTGTAAGACAATTTGATAGTTCAGCATTTAGGGTCACGCTGCTGCAAGAACCCCATATTACTGTAATATATATATATCATATATTATAGTATTATATATCAGACGGTATTAAGAGGAACGTACAACGGTGAAATGCTGAAACCATGTTGCTATAATTAGACGAGTCATAGTACAATATAATATTTATAATATAATATATATATATAGTATACCCGTATCTGTAGTATAATATATATATATATATATATATATATATAATATATATATATATAGGTTTAATGCATTAGCTTCTATCCTAAATCGCTTAGGCTTACTAACTTCTAAAGCTACCTTATTTATGCTCGTCAGAGCTGAAAATAAATTCGAGTTGGATGCATTGTAGTCGACTCGAGCATGACATGTACATAACGCACCCGTAGGCACATGCACACGGCGTAGGCAATCGCGCGCACATACCGCACGCACACACGAACACACGAGCACACTCATACGCACGTATCGGGTATAAATTAAGCCCCCCAAGCACACGCTTCGCTGGTGTGCCCCTGCCCGCAGGCGCACGAACACCTACAAGCGCGCACTCACGCGCGCATGGTGCAGGAACACCCACACGCGCGCACGCACGCACGCATGCTGCACGTACCCATGAACGCGCGTACTCACGCACCTTTACGTGTCCCACACGCACCCATGTGATGCCTGCACGCACGCCGCATGCACGCGTCCCCCTATAAGAGCGCGTACTGCACTATCGCTCATTTACATTCCCTGCCTGTCCTGTATTATTTTCCGTCTTTCCGCTCTGCTTGCCCTGTATCCAGGATGTTCAAGGGATGTCGTGATAAGTGACGGCCGCTGTTTGACCAGCCGTTTTTCTCTGTTAGGTACCTAGATGCGCTCAGCTTGTTGCCGTGGTCCGTGTGCACGTGGGCAAGACAACGAGTCCATAGGTTGCGCTTCCGTGCCCGCTCCGCGCGGAGTGTATATAGTTGTAACTACATCTTGCTGAAGCCTAGCTTGTCATGATCAAGCTCTCGGTGCGCTAGCAGCGGTTTAGCTGTAAGCCTGACAGCTCTATACCCGCAGCAAATAAGATGCTGCGTCATGCCCACGCACGAGAGAACGAGAGCAGAGCGAGGCGAGAGAAGAGAGAGAAGACAGAAGCTAGATGAGAATAGGAGAGAGAGAAGCAGACGACCAGGCAGAGATAACAAGTAGAGATGAGAGAGAGCAGAGAGAGAGAGAGAGAGAGAGAGAGAGAGAGAGAGACAGAGACAGAGAGAGAGAGAGAGAGAGAGAGAGAGACAGAGACGACGACGACGACGACAATGACGACGGGACGGGCGCTTGCGAGGGTGGGCTTTCAGGCTATCTTACAACGTGCGACGCGGCCAGGCACGCACATGTCGTAGAACTACATATGTTTGAAGAACAGTTATAGAGATATCATAGAGATCAGTTATAAAGATGTAGTGTGTTGTATCAATAACACGCGTGTATATGCGCAAGGCATCTGCTATACGAGTGTCTGCGGGGTAGGTCGGGCAGGGTGTGTAGATCGAGCGTGTGCGTTAACGTGTGGGGCATGCTTCATGGGGAAGTAGGCTAACGTTGTAGAGACCGGTGGATCGTCGGGATAGGGCGGAATATCGCAACATTAGGCCGGGACGCTTTGCAATTTGTTTAATAATGCGTTTAAAAATGCGCGTTCAAATTTTTCACTGTAAATTAATTTGAAATTTTTGCCGTCACGGTGCCTTGCGAGCGCTCGTTAAAATTGTCTTTAAAGCGTAGTTAATCGTAGCCTTTGGACAAAATTGAGAGCAACGTCACCATGACCGCGATGTAGCAGTTACGCTTGATGTTTCTATTGTAACCCACAGGTTATACTTCGCATAATTTTTCCGATATAATCCTTTTCAAAATAAACCTTTAAAATATACCCGAATTTAATGATTAGCGAGTATAATATGATGCTTATATATACTGCCTGAAGGAATTCTGGCGCACGTGAGTAATATATATAGC
Source organism: Priapulus caudatus (assembly GCF_000485595.1). Classification (NCBI taxonomy): domain Eukaryota; kingdom Metazoa; phylum Priapulida; class Priapulimorpha; order Priapulimorphida; family Priapulidae; genus Priapulus; species Priapulus caudatus. The sequence continues at coordinate 761,036 of NW_014577076.1, forward strand.
GTGCATGTATTATGAGAGCGATGAATCATTGTAGCAATAACATCATCATGTTTTCATTGTAGGCACCGGGTCTAGCGCAATACCGAGCTATATCTATATTGCATGTATATTACTTTTCGAGTCCCATGTTGGCATTTTATTAAACATCAAATAAGCGCGTGTGCGGAAAATATCACCAAACGCGTAAATTTAAAACCGCGCCGCTCTCGTCACGATAAAAATATACATGAAAACATCAGCGTCGCATGACATTGTTACTGTCCGGCAGCGGATAGCGTGTCGGTGCGCGTCTATGCATGCAGCATACGCAGCATATGCATGCCCCTGATGGCTCGATTGAACGTAATAGGAAGAACTGCACTATTACAATTCTTTAAAGGTTAGGCCAGTTGAGAGGATCTGGCTATTATTGCGCTGAAAATTGATCCGGTGTCTATTAAGCCTTTCGTGGACAGATCTAGATGCACGTTGTTTTTGATTTAATGGAGTTTAATTAGTAGGCGTTAAAATGCGCGTGCGCTGATAAGATTCACGTCAGCAATTGTGCCTGTCCGGAATTTTATTGTGATCTACTCACATTTCGATGCTTTTCATTGAAAAGACATTGAATGTGTTAATAAAACGTGTTACAAAGTAATTGTGCGGTTTTGCCGTGTTGATATTATTCCATCTGTCATGTATTGATTCCGTCTCAGTTTTTGCTTTTTGTATTTATTCGTTATTGAAACAGCAAAATGATCGTGATGTTAACATTTTAAACAGCGAACACTTAGTAAATGACTGCATGGTGTTAATAAAAGTGCGCACACTATATATACCAGCTTGAAACCTTCACACTTACTCCGCATGCAGACCCGCTCAAAGATGTGATAATTTGCAAAGAAAATTCACGTAAAAACTGACGGCTACCAGCGTTTCAATTCGGAATTCGCCGGCGGAGTAATTTCAGGATGCTGACGATCGCCAGTGCTAGAATGGATTGTCGGCTAGAAATGTTTTCACGGGGCTGCTGCATAGGTGTGTGTTCTGTAAACGTTATTGTAGTAAATTAGATCGCTGGCGAATGCACCCTGCGGCGTTATGCACCCACCGCGTCGACAGCTATACGCACGCATGCACGCACGCACGCACACACCCGCCATGTAGCTAGCTATACACCCACTATGTAGCCAGCTATACACCCACCACGTAGCTAGTTATACACCCGCCATGTAGCTAGCTATACACCCACGATGTAGCTATCTATACACTCACCATGTAGCCAGCTACACACCCGCCATGTAGCTATCTATATACACCCGCCGTGTATCTATCTATACACCCGCCGTGTAGCTAGTTATACACCCACCAATAAGCTAGATATACACCCGCCACGTAGCTAGCTATACACCCACGATGTAGCTATCTATACACCCGCTATGTAGCCAGCTATACACCCACCATGTAGCTATCTATACACCCACCATGTAGCTATCTATACACCCACCATGTAGCCAGCTATACACCCACCATGTAGCTATCTATACACCCACCATGTAGCTAGCCTAATAACACCCGCCTATGTAGCCAGCTATACAACCCATGTATGTAGCTATCGTATACACCCACCATGATTCAGCTATCTATACACCCACCATGTAGCTATCTATACACCAACCATGTAGCTATCTATGCACCCACCACATAGCTAGCTATACACCCGCCACGTAGCTAGCTATACACCCGCTATGTAGCAGCTATACACCCACCATGTAGCTATCTATACACCCACCATGTAGCTCTCTATACACCCGCCGTGTAGCTAGCTATACACCCGCTATGTAGCTAGCTATACACCTCCATGTAGCCTAGAATATACACCGCCACTGTAGCTAGCTATACACCCGCTATGTAGCCAAGTATACACCCACATGTAGCTATCTATTACACCCCACCATGTAGCTAATCTATACACCCACATGTAAGCTAGGCTATTCACCCGCTATGTAGCGGGGGGGATAGCTTATACACCGCTATGTAGCTATCTATTACACCCACCATGAGCTATCTAACACCCACCATGTAGCTATCTATACACCCACCACATAGCTAGCTATACACCCGCTATGTAGCCAGCTATACACCCACCATGTAGCTATTCTTATACACCCACATGTAGCTCTCTATACATCCGCGTGTAGCTAGATATACACCGCTATGTAGCCAGCTATCACAACCCACGATGTAGCTATCTATACACCCTTCATGTAGCCTATAATTACACCCACATGTTAGCCAGCTATTACACCCACCATGCTAGCATATCTATACCCACCATGTAGCTAGCTAGACACCGCTATGCTAGCCAGCTATACACCACCATGTAGCAATCTATAACACCCAGCATTGGTAGCTATACTATACCAACCCACCAATGTAAGCTATCTATACACACCATGTAGCTATCTATGCACCACCACATAGCTGCATATCACCCGCCACGTAGCTAGCTATACACCCGCATGTAGCCAGCTATACACCCACCATGTAGCTAATCTATACACCCACATGTAGCTCTCTATACACCCGCCGTGTAGCTAGCTATACACCCGCTATGTAGCTATCTATACACCCGCCATGTAGCTAGATATACACCCGCCATGTAGCTAGCTATACACCCCGCTATGTAGCCAGCTATACACCCACCATGTAGCTATCTATACACCCACCATGTAGCTAGCTATACACCCACCATGTAGCTATCTATACACCCGCCATGTAGCTAGCTATACACCCGCCTATGTGTAGCCTATCACACCCGCCTAGTGTTTAGCTATCTATACACCCACCATGTACGCTATCTTACACCACCATGTAGCTATTCTATACACGCCACCACATCAGCTTAGCTATACACCCGCTATGTTAGCCAGCTATACACCCAACCATGTACTATCTAATACACCCACCATGTAGCTTCTGCTATACACCCGCCGTGTTAGCTAGCTATACACCGCTATGTAGCCTAGCGCTAACACCCGCCATGTAGCTAGCTATACACCCGCTATGTATCCTAGCTATACACCCGCACGTAGCTAGCTATACACCCACGATGTAGCTAATCTATACACGCCACTTCATTAGCTATCTATACACCCACCATGATAGCCAGCTATACATCCACCATGTAGCCTATCTATTACACCCACATGTAGCTCATCATATACACCCGCTATGTATCCAGCTATAACACCACCATGTAGCTATCTATACACCCACCATGTAGCTTGCTAACCACCCACCATGTAGCTCTGAGATATATCACCCGCCACGTAGCTAGCCTATACACCCGCGTGCTAGCTAGCTATACACCCGCCACGTAGCTAGCTATACACCCGCTTATGATAGCCACCTATACCCCACCATGCTAGCTATCTAATACACCCGACCATGTAGCTGCCCATAACACCCACAGTAGCCTATCATATACACCCGCCATGTTAGATATACACCGCCATGTAGCTATCTATACACCCGCACTTTGTT
>NW_014577076.1:764585-777154 GCF_000485595.1 Priapulus caudatus
TAAAGCTAGCTATCCTCAGATGAAGTTATCCTGGGATAAAGCTAGCCATCTTGAGATGAACTCATCCTGGCATAAAGCTAGCTATCCTGAGATGAATTCTCATCCTGGGATAAAGCTAGCTATCCTCAGATGAAGTTATCCTGGGATAAAGCTAGCTATCCTCAGATGAAGTTATCCTGGGATAAAGCTAGCCATCCTCAGATGAACTCATCCTGGGATAAAGCTAGCTATCCTCAGATGAAGTTATCCTGGGATAAAGCTAGCCATCCTCAGATGAACTCATCCTGGGATAAAGCTAGCTATCCTCAGATGAAGTTATCCTGGGATAAAGCTAGCCATCCTCAGATGAACTCATCCTGGGATAAAGCTAGCTATCCTAAGATGAAGCCAGCCAGCGTAAAATCAATGAGGCGGAGCAGCTTGCCGGCGGTGTTGGCTCGTGGCTGTCAGCCTTCTGGCTCCTGCGCAGAAGCGCGTCTGCTGAGCGCACACTCACAACACACAGGCGCATGCCGGCGCGCGCGCGGCTTTACTCCCACAAATGTATTGAGAGCATACAGATTAGGGATCGCGAGGTGGCGGAGTGCAACGTGATGCGACGTGCGAGGCTTTCTGATCTGGATTTGTTGCTGCAAAACTGAGTGGATGAGGGTAAATACGTAAAGATTGCGTGCACGAGGGGTGATTGAGTGTGTTCGTTAGTGCGTTAAAGCGTGCTTATGCGTCTGTTATTCGCGCGACTCGTAGGCCTAGGTCGTTGTGTTTATGCACGAGCGTGTTCGTGTACGTGTGGGTTGGAAAGCCAGTGAGAGAGAAAGAAATAGAAAAGGTGAAGTCGCACGTGAACGCGTCAAAGAAAGTGAGAGCAGGAGAGAGAAGGCGAGATACTCTCCTGACCACATAGAGTTAGCCACGCAATACTATTCCTGACTAAGTGCTATGAGTGGATTATATCTCTCCGTCGCGGGAAATCTGGATTTTCATGAAAAGTTTATTATATTTGTCTTATAATTTCAACATAAAGTTGCTTCTAGAATCGTCTTTGACGTTCGTTTACTTTACATTACTTACTTTACGTACATTACTTACATTACTTACTACTACTTACATTACTTACTTTACGTTCGTTTACTTTACTACGACGATTACTTTGCTTTTGACGTTCGTTTTTGCTTGCTTGCGTGCAACACCTTCGCTAAACCAGTTTTACCCTGCAGGATACATTTTGCGATAACTCTCTCACGTGAAAACCTGTGACGTTGTCACCGTAAGACGTGAAGTAACGATAGGAAGGTGTTACCATCGAGTGGCAACCTGTGCAAGGCCACGCCAGCGGAGCGCGAGGAGGAGGAGGCTGCGGTTGGAGGCGGCGTCTATAGTCATGCTAGAGCGTGCTAAATGCTGGAGCGGCGCGCACTGCTGCTCGCTTACGCAGGGTAAATCTGCGTGAAAAGCATACGTCTACGTCGGCTAGGTGACTGTGGGAAACGTGAAGCCGTGCCGTGCGCGCATATGCAGATGCTCCATCACGTGAAACCCGACTGTCTGCCTACATTGAAGCTGTGGTCGTCATTTGAGGCGAGATGCTCAGCAACGTTTAAGCTGTTATCAGCATATCGATAACTGACTGGAACGGAGGCACTTCGACGTCGTGTGATGTGTTCGCATGAACCTATACAGTTCGGCTGAAATCATCAGGCTAGACCAGGTCCTCGTCACGGGGTTTCAAAGCCACGGGGTAGTGGTGGTATGTGACTGCGCGAAGGTGCGTGACAGTCATTGTATAAGTATATATATCGCATCGTGAACATTTTATACACGCTGACGAGCGTGCGAGGCTGGATCTCCGCACAGTTTCACGTGCACGACGTTTCTGCGTGGCGGGCGCCGTGGTAACGAGCAGTCCACTATGGACGGACGACGCTAGATTTGCGCATTTCGAGTCGAGAATTACCGCTAACACTTGAGAACAAGTCGCCATGACAACCCAATGCTGCTTGCAGATACAGGTAATCGCGTGCTTTAGCTGTGTGACGGTGTTGTTATCTGTACCTCTCATTTCTGGCGAGCAGCATGTGTCTTCACGTTGACAGAGTCAGTAAAGCTGCATATCTATCGCTCACTGTGCGTGTTGTCTCTTTTTTTGTAACGTCGTAAACCCCTTTCGTTTTAACCATTTTGTTTAAGGCGCGCGTGCGGTTCATTATATTGCATCCGATTGCGTCATATGGAGCGAATTCTTTTGAAGCCAGCAAACTGAAAATGAGATCCCCCCGCCACACACACCAACCCAACAGAGCCGAGTGTTCGAATTTTCATTACCAAATTACAGCCTGCACTCCCTGTGCTACGGCGCATGGTAAATTTGATGTTTTTTCGGCGAAATTTGTTCGTTCCCAATTGCAACCGAATGACTTGCGGTTGGCATTTGCCTACTAGACGATGGGAGCCATTTTGGCGTATCGTTTTTTTGCTATATTGAGGTTTGTTTCTCCATTCAAATCGATGGCGCTGTTCATAGCGTGCGCGTTCATGGCAAACCATACACGTACGTGCATATATGTTTCTTTCTAAATGCGAGTTGGTTATCGAGCTGGAATACTGTATTCAAAAGGTCGAGGGAATGTGGCTATAATAAATGTTCACAAGGAGCTACATGAATTCAAGAATGGAATTGGGAGTGCATGATATCGTTTGGGAGGTTAATGTTGGTTATCGTTGCGCAGTTCGATATCTATGAGCTTGGGCAGCCGTGTTAGCCGCTACAGCTACTATACCTTCGGCCGCAGGCATAAACCTCAAGAACCCATCAAGGAGATCAAGCTGATTTCCCAGATTTCCTATATAACCGGGGGTGTTTCACGTTGCACGCGCTGCCGTTAACGTGTAAATACTTCGCTTAGATATATCCTCCATGTGAGCTCTTGCAGGCGTAGTGTTCCGGGAAAAACACTTAGCCGTTGTCAATTGCATAAGTAATGTAGCATGAGTAATGTTAGATAAGTAATGTCAATGGCATGTTATGTTTAAATATCGGTTAATACGCTCGTTCGGTTGCATCTGGATTGTGTGAATTTGAACGGTAATGCCATGACTATTGTCTCAAGACTGTTTTTTTCAGAGATCTTATGAAAGCAGCAATACATGCGAGTTTAATGTATTTCTACAACATAGATGAGCTCAACAGTGTATATATAGACATAGCTAAAGGTATATTTGCGATGTGATCTCGAGTGTACGTAAGTTTATATACATTGTTCGTTCGCGTGGCTTACCCAAATGTCAATACACTGGTATAACTGTCTCCTACCTGCGTGGTGACAGGATGCTTTTAAAGCCGCACAATGCGCATCCAAACGCTAATTTTTCCAGTACTAGACTAGCAAACACTTCGTGGCATGCATAATCACACTACCTTATGACAAAATAAACTCTAGTTGCTCCCATTTCACTGCGCGTTTGCTTAAAACCCACAAGAAAGAGGTGAGAAAACTGGCATTCTGGCGCTAACGCCGGCTTATTTGCTAAACAATATAGCCTCGAAGTGGTTAGGGTGACGTCACATGTTTTTATCTTTGCTACACCCGTACCGCTGTACCGCAGCACCGCTGCACGGTTGCTTGGGAAAACTGTCAACAACATCGGAGAATTTGAACAACATTGGAGGTATTTTCAAATACCTTTTATAAGACAACGCGCAGTGAAATGGGAGAAACTAGAGTTTATTTTGCCATAAGGTAGTGTGATTATGCATGACACGAAGTATTTGCTAGTCTAGTACTGGAGAAATAAGCGTTTGGATGCGCATTGTGCGGCTTTAAGGGTTGCCGTGGCGACAGTAGTATGATCTGCTGTTTTGATATTCTCTACTGGCGTAATCCTCCCTTTTCGTCATCACTCCACTGCCGTACCTAGCTGCTCAAGGAGCTGCGTGGCGTGGTTGGAAGTGGCCAAAACTTGTTGATTTACGGTTTAACTAAGATTAGTTCTCATGGTGGTTACCCGGCCTATTTGCATTGTTGCGTTCGGGAGTATTGATGCCACATGGGAGTATTCATTTATATGATAATCTCAAGCGTTGAATGCAAACGAAAAGACGTTCATAATTCGTGTGCATTATCCCGAGGAAGGATGAAAGATGCTAATAATACGCGGTCGATGGAAATGAAAGAAGTGGAAAATCGTCGTCGCTGGGTCCGAGCCGGTGGCTGAATGATGTCAGGCGATGCACATGCTCCCCTATGTGGTTTACATATATGGTAACTATACGCGGCTGTGGTGCGTGAATTCTAGACGTGGCTTATGGATTTAACACGCTGGTTCAACGCATCGCTCAATCCGCACACAGCTCTCATACATGGCTTCTATATGGTGGCGTTCATGGTCGGCTTTTATACATGGCGTGCACGCTGACACGCAGGCTGCGCTGCGCTGTAGGTAAAGCGCCTACCTGCCGCAACCAGGTCTCGTTAATTTAAAATAACACGTTACGCTAAAAAAAATTACGTATTCCGCGTGTTGAGAAAACAAAGCGGGTAGCGGGAACGGCGACTGCCGATAGCAAGGTAAATAGCATTCCATTACGGCTCCGTTATGTTGACTCTACACGTTTGACATCACTACAAAATCGCTATCAGTCGATAAAGCGTTGGTAGGCAGTAGCATAAGGCATGCATGCAGGACTGTGAATACAAGTAGCTGCGTCACCTTACAGACCTCGCTCTTAATAGTTCCCCGATCTCGTCTGTCCATTAAGTAAAGTGCTTTTGCCGTGCTTCCTGCCATAAAGAGAGAACCGGAGCTATTAAATGTAGAACAAGTGGCGAGCTTTATGAGATAAATATGTAATATTTATATTGGATATTTGGCACAGAAGCAACGTGAAAGTGGGTAATCATAGTAGAAAGAACGATGGATGTGCAGGGGGTATAGATAGGAAGAAGAGAGAGCGAGAAAGAAAGGGGGAGAAAGAAAAAGAGAAAGAACGAGATCGAGAGCTATAGATAGCAAGAGAAAGAGATAGGAAGGGAGACGTAGATGACGACGAAAACGGAGACAGGATCAGGCAGGTGGGGACGTGTGGATGTATGCTTGCGGTCAGGCCTAAAACGTTTTTTAGTAATCCCACATTATTAATACGAATGAACCTTTTTTATATTAATATTTTCTATGTGTTTTGTGATGCTTCGTATGTTGTTACATTCTCTCGTATGATTTTCGATTTCACTGTGACAGTTTTCGAATCTGTTGCAGCAGTTGCAGCGCCTTAAACTCAAACGAGAAAATACTGTCACACGTGAATGTCTACGTTTCCGAACTGGATATTATTGACTCTATTTTCGTTAAAGTTCATGCGTTTGCGAACAAAAGTGGCTCTACCGTAGTAGATATGTCAGTCTTCGATATCATTTGTTGGCTGGCTGTCAGACTGAGTATGTGCGTGCGTTCGAGCGTGAGTACATGTGTACATGTGTGCCTGCGCTCGCGCGCGTGTGTGTGTGGGCGAGCGTTTGTGTGCGCGCGTGCGTGCGCGCGTGCGCCTAAGTGGGGTGGTGTGTGTATGTGTGCGTGCATGCGCATGCGAGTGTGCCCATGTACGTGTTCGTTGTAGAACGCGTGTAGCACGTTCTGTCATCATGAGTGCACAATTCTGCCCGTCGGCTTTTGTCGAGGGTTAGAATGAAACAATCGTGAATTAGAGTTCCATTCACTGAACGTAATCATAGAAATCACATTCTCTTTGTTATTCGATATGCTGTAGCTAGGCTCGTGAATATGTTGATATCGATTCATGCCATATATATTTTACGTCATGTTTCATTGTTGAAATAGTATGGGCAGCATTCGCGCGCGTGTGTCGCGCTACGGCGACACAGAGGAATGCCGCAGAGACGCTTGGCCGTCGCCGGTGTGCAGAACCTTTTGATGCCGGCCAGCTACCCGCCGTCCTAAGTAGCGTAATTGGCGGAGTGACCACCCGCGGCCAATGTCTGTGATCGGCGTAATTGCCAGAATTCTGAGACCGTAATGGCTTCTTTAGTCGGGGGAGAAGCCGGCGAATTCTCGCTAATTGAACCTATCACGTATCGCGCCTGCTGGCACCGTCGTCACGGCGCACACTCTCCACTGTAAGGAGGGGGAGCCACCGCTGTGCTGCCGGTCGTCTGCCTGCGTGCGCGCGGGCAGCGCTAGTGCTTCTATACTTACTACTCCTGCCTTTCAGTCAACAGCCGTGCGACGTGACCGTGGTTGCGTGGGAGCTGCGTATAGATTGCGGGGTCCTTGTCTTCTGTCTTCTGTCTTCTTGTCTTTCTTATTGTCTGTCTTCTTTTTCTTATACCGGACGCGTTTACGACCTACTTGTAATAAGGACGTTGTTATACACTGTGTGCACCGCGCAGGCCGGGTAGTTTCTGCGTACCGGATGTATTGCGGAGGTCGTGGTTTTATACCGGATACATTGCGGAGGCAGGGGCGTTGTTTTATAATGGAAGTAGTTCGAGTGTCATTGTTTTACACTGGAAGTATCGCCCGGGTCGTTGTTTTACCGGAGGTAGTGCGTGACGTCTTGTTGTACAGGAACCGATGCGGGTGTTGTTGTACGCGGTGTAGATTATCACATCACTGCACAGTATACGGCAAATATCCCTACTATTCCACCACGCTCGTTTGTTATACACATGCGCATATTTTGCACATTCTCTCATTAATTTTTGTATCAAATTCACGGCGAGATAATCACGCGGCTGTTGTACGTGACAAAACAATAGCCTATCGTAATTGAATGGGGTGTCTGAAAAAAACACAAAAGTGCATAGAATCTGCCGTGCGTGCGCGGAGAATGCGTTATTAAATGTGGGCGTGTTTGGAATCGAACTACTGTCTGAGTAGGGCTGACTGCTGCGTGCCTCCTACCTCCACTTGCGCCCCACTCCTTGACTCATATGACTCCACTTCGATTCCATTCCATTTCCATTCTTCTTTCTCCTCCTCCTTCTCTTCCTGCTAACCACTCTCTCGATATTCGGCCTCTTCAAAAATCTCGCTTTGTTCACATTCCTCAGTTTCTCCCATTCTCACACCGCTGTTTATCCCTTCCGCTTCCGTTCGCGCGCCTCTCTCTCTCTCTCCTTCTCACAAACACGCTCTACCTCTCCCTCTCCCTCTCCCTCTCCCTCTCTCTCTGCTCTGCTCGCCTCTGCGCATCTTCCTCTCCCTCTTCCTCTCCGCCCCTAATCTGCTCCTCTCGGCTTCGTCCGTTGCCTTCTTCCCTCTCACGCTGCTGCTCTTGCGCTCTCCCTATCCCTTTCCATTTCCCCCTCTCTCTATAGAGCTTGTCTCTGGGCCTCTTTCCATATCTCTTCTGCCCAATTCTTGTCTCGTCCTCCATCTCGTGCCCCCGCTCGCTCTCTCTATTCTCTCTCTCTCTCTCTTTTTCTACTGCTTCTCGTCGTCTCTCTTCCTCTCTCTGGTCGTCTGCATTCTCTCGTCTCTAATGTCTTTGCTCTTCGTCTCTCTCTCTGCTCTTCTCTCTCGTGCATCTTCTCTCTATTTCCTCTCGTCTCTGTCTCTCTCTATGTCTCTCTCTCTCTCTCTGCTCTTCGTCGCTCTTCATCTTTTCTCTTTCTCGGCTCTCATCTCTCTCTGTCTCTCTCTCTCTTTTTTCCTCTCTCTTCTGTCCCTCTTTCTATGCCTCTCTGTTAGCGTCAGGTGTTTTCCAACATCTCATTCTCCTTCATGGGATTCGCTCTCGGGCTGGCTTCCCCCGCTATGCCCGCCCCCCGTCTCTTTCTCGTGCTCTTTCTTCTCTCTCTCTCTCTCGTCTCTTCTCTTCTCTTCTCCTGAGGGTCTCCTCTCTTTTCTTGCTCTCTCTCTCTTCTCACCCTCTCTATCTCTCTCTCTTAGATAGAGAGGGTATATCTCTCTCTCTCTCTCTTTCTCTCTCTCTCTATCTATCTCTCACTGTTCTGCTGTCTGTCAGCTGCGTCCGTGGGTGATTGATGAAGCCTCTCTTATAGAACAAGGCAGCGATGCACAGCACGATAGTCTATATATGCGACTCTGGTCTTCTAAGCGCTGGCATTACTAACCGGCCAGTCTTCCTGCCCTCATTTCATCGCATGGGAATTGAGCGGCCATTTTGGAAAATTTCATTAGAAAGGTCGTCTCGTGCAGCGGCGTCCATTATGAGAATGAAGTCGAGTGCTTTAGTTCGGAGATTTGCGATGCTAAATTGCCAGCCATTATCTGGAGAAATCAACGTCAGGCTCATGCAGGGCCTCGTATCTCGTGTAAGCGCTGTTTAGTATGCATCGGTGGGGCTTCTTCTCAGAAACCTCGTCCATTTGCTATTTCTACGATGGTGGATGATGGGATCCATCGCGTCAGGCGGCAGAAGCCCTCCCCATGTCTATCCTCCCCGCGTATACGATGTGTGGCCATCAAATCAGTAACGTGTATAGTTATGCATATTGTGCATAGTGCATAGTTAATAAGTAATAGTGTATGCATGGTGTATGTAGAGTTATAGGTTCGGAGTGTGTCAGCGAAATTTTAACGAACACGTTTGCACATGCACACGCTCACACATCGCGCGCCATTGGTCTAATAGGTTAATATCTCTCGATATTATCATGCAAGCATGCAGTCGCACGTGAATAATAATTACATGCGTGGTCTTTGGGAGAACATTAGCTGACGTAGCTTCGAGTGTTCACACATCACCTGTTTGAACGAGTTGGCTTACATCTCAGATAAGTTACAAACGTAGTTATTGAGTTTATTTTTGAAATTACATTACATTTCTTTGCGCACTCTTTTTAAAAACTGTCATCACCACCACCACAACTATCACCACCACTATCACCACCACTATCACCACCACTATCACCACCACTACCTTCATCACCACCAACACCACCACCAACACCACCAACACCGCCAACACCACCAACACCACCAATACTGCCACCAACACCAACACCACCACCACCACTGCCACTACCACTACCACTACCACTACCACTACCACTACCACTACCACTACCACTACCACTACCACTACCACTAACACCAGCACCAGCACCACTACCACCAACACCAACACCAACACCAACACCAACACCAAAGCCAACACCAACACCAACACCACTCCCGCCGTTACAACCGCTATCGCCATCACCACCGCCATCACGCAACTATTTTTACGCCGGTTCCAGCAACAGCTGCAGCAACAGTAAAGGACCAACGTTTCTACATGCGCCTTTCTATATCGCCAGCGGCCAGCCGCGCTTGCCATTGTATACAGTATTAAACAGCGACTATAAAGTGCTTCGACTGAAGAAAGATGATTCCTGCATTTATTGATAAACATTTTATTTTTAATGCGCTACATTAGCATTTACACACGGTAAAATATTCGAGATTATGCGCGTCATTGTGATGTCGCGGAGCGTTTGCCGCGAAGTGCACTCGTTCGCTCATTCAAAATTCTTGGGGGTTTTCACTTTTCACCATATTTATGCAATAATATAAAAATATATTTATATTGGATAGCAGTAGGCCTTATGTAGGGCATTACATGGATGTGATGGAATAATGGTCCGGCTAAAATAAATAAATATATCATGCGTTGTTATTTAAAATCGTTGCTCCGTAGTAATATTCTCGATGTTTCTGCATCCCTGCTTCTAGCCCGGCCATATCTGCTCGGCGTACAGCATTTAAATGATGACTTAATGTTTCTCTCTTCAAATTAAGTTAACTCTCCGTTAAGTTATTCCTTGGTGTTTGCGATGCTACATATGAAAGTTATTAGTTGGCGCTGAGTTGATCGACTGGCAGGCAGCGGGCGGCTGCAGACAAGATGCCGGGAGAGGAGAGAGAAAAGAGCAGACGGGGAGGAGGAGAGCGTACGCTAAATCACGCATAGACATGCGGGAGTAATGCGCGGATGCCGCGGGCTATGAGAATATAGCTGGTCTTAGTTCGGGGGGTGATATCGATGTCGAGGAGCATCTTCGCGACGCGTCGTCTTGTGCAATTTCTTACGTACGTCGGCGTGCGCTGTGACACCCTAGCGTGCACGACCGTGGTGCCCTCACACAGCACGCAGCACTGTGCACCGGCGTGCCCGAGTATGCAGCAATCACCAGCCCACTCTGCGTATACCTCGCCCCGCTCTACCTACCTCCACGCACTACTGCGTACCACTACGCACTACTGTGTACCACCATGCACTACCGTGTACCACCACGCACTACCGTGTACCACCACGCACTACCGTGTACCACCATGCACTACCGTGTACCACCATGCACTACCGTGTACCACCATGCACTACTGTATGCCACAACGCACTACCGTGTACCACCATGCATCACCGTGTACCACCACGCACTACCGTGTACCACCATGCACTACCGTGTACCATCATGCACTACTGTGTACCACCATGCACTACCGTGTACCACCATGCACTACCGTGTACCACCATGCACTACCGTGTACCACCATGCACTACCGTGTACCACCATGCACTGCTACCGTGTACGCACCGAGCGAACTACCCGTGTACCCAGCATGCACTACCGTGTACCGAGCATGCACTATCGTGTACCCACCATGCACGTACCTGTGTACATCATGCCACTATAGCCGGTGTAGCCACCGATGAAACTAGGAGACGGTGTTACGCACACGCACTACGCGTGTACACATGCACTAATCGGTGTACCACTGCACGAGTGTTACCACGGTCATGGCACGTACTGTGTAGACGGCTACATGCACTACTGTGTACCACATGCCTTACGTGTACAGACCTGCATACGTGTTACCACACGCATACGTGTACCACGCCATGCACTAATGTGTACGCTGATGGCACTACCGTGTAGCCACCAGCACTACCGTGTACCACCATTCACTATCGGAGTGTACGCAACGATGCACTAACCGGTGTAGCATCATGCAGCTACGTGTACCACACCACTACTGTGTGCACATGCACTACGTGTACGTGATCTATGCAACTACCACCGGTCGTCACGAGCGCCCATCGCACTTACGCGTGTCCAGCATGCGACTACCGTGTACATACATGCACTCTCGCAGGTAATCCATGCACTAGCGTGTACCATCATGGCACGGTACGTGTACGCAGGCACGCACCTACCGTGTACACCATGCACTATGTAGCATCATGCAGCTACCGTGTTACCATGCACGTACGTGTCGCACATGCAGCTAGCGCGTGTACCATCATGCACTAGCGTGTAAACATGGCACTACCGTGTACCACGCATAGCACTATCGACGTGTACGATCATGCACTACGTGTACATCATGCACTACCGTGTACGCACATGCATACCGTGTACCACGTGATGCAGCTACCGGTGTACCATCATGCACTACTGGGTGTACGACCAACACTACGAGTGTACCACCACGGCACATACGTGGTTACCACATGCACTACCGTGTACCCACCATGCACTACATGTGTCGACACGCAGCGTAGCCGTGTACCCATGCACTACCGTGTACCGCACGCACGTACGTGTACCATTGCATTGCACTAATCGTGTACCGACAGCATATGGGCACGTGTAGCCAGCACGCACGTTCGTAGTACGCCACGAACTACGTTGTACGTGGACGTGTACCAGCCAGAGCTACTACGTGTACCACCACGGAGTTCTGGTACGCGTGTACCACCATGCACTACCGTGTACCACGCATGCACTTACCGTGTACCACAGCACTAGTGCTACCCGTGTACCACCACGCACTACCGGTGTACCACGCATGCACTACTGTGTACGCACCGATGCCTACCGGTGTACGGCACCATGCACGTACCGTTGTACCACATGCACTAGTGTACGCCACGCACTGAGCGGTGTACACCACGCACATGAACCGTGTACACCATGGGACTACGCGTGTAAGCGACCATGCACTACGGTGTACCAACGCACGCACGTAGCGTGTACCGACCACGCACTACGTGTACGGCACCAATGGCACTACCGTGTAGAGATCATGCACTACCAGGTGTATCGCACAGCGCACTACCGTGTACACGCATGAGCACTAACCGGTGTCATCTATGCACTACCGTGTAGGATCATGCACTAGCGCGGTGGTACCGAACGCACTACGTGTACCACATGACACTACCGTAGTACGGACCATGCAGCTACCCGTGTAGCCACCATGCACTAGCGTGATACCAACATGCACTACCGTGTACCACCATGCACTCCGCGTGTACCACCATGGCAACTGACGTGTACCATGGCATGCACGTACCTGTGTACCCCACATGCACTACGCGTGTAGCGACGATGCACTACCGTGTAGCCACACATGCACTACAAGTGTACCGATCCATGGCACTGACTGTAGTAGCCACCATGCACGCTACCTGTGCTACGTGACCATGCATAGGCCGCTGGTCCAACCATGCAAGTAACTGTGTAGCACATGCACTATCGTGTAGCCGACCATAGCATACGCGTGTAGCAGGCACCATGCACGTAGGCGTGTAGCCACCGACGCAC
>NW_014577076.1:778821-796851 GCF_000485595.1 Priapulus caudatus
TGTGTGTGTGTGTGTGTGTGTGTGTGTGTGTGTGTGTGTGTGTGTATGTGTGTGTGTGCGCGCGCGCGTGCGTGCGTGCGTGTGTGTCGAGAAAGAGAGAGGGAGAAAGGGAGTTTTTTGTTGTTTATGAAAATTTCCAATTTTATGGTTTTATCAAATTAATTTGTGTGTGTGTGTGTGTGTGTGTGTGTGTGTGTGTGTGTGTGTGTGTGTGTGTGTGTGCGCGCGCGCGTGCGTGCGTGCGTGTGTGTCTACCGCCTTCTCTCTTTCTCTCTCTCACCATCTGCCTCTCTATATCTATCTGCTTTGATGATCATTAATAAAGCGAGATGGGCGATGCAGAGAGAGAGAGAGAGAGAGAGAGTGCGTGCGCGAAAGAGAGAGACCGAGTGAGGGGGAGTGAGGGAGAGAGAGCAGTAGCCGTGATTAGCGGCGCAAACGTGCACATTAACCGCACGCAGCTCTCGCACGCGCGGTCTATGCGGCCGAACGGTGAGCGCGCGCCAAAGCTGGCAAGCGCGCAAAATGGCTCGAAATAAGATTTGGACTTGGATGAAGACTGATCGTGATTAATTTGCTCTGCTTGTACGTGCGTGAGAACGACGAGAGCTGCTCACATCTGCGCATGCTCGGCTGCTGCGGGCGTGTGCGTGCGCTCTGTGCTTAGCTAGTTGTCTTAGTGCTGCAGCGTATTTAGTGATCCTAGAACTAGTGCGGATAGTGTGCTGTAATCCTGGGACTCAGCTAATGCTTAGTGCTCCTACTGTTAATTTACTGCATCTGCAGTTTAGCTCGTGTTCCTCCTTAATTAGCTAGTACCCACAGAGCTTATCTAGTACCCACAAGGGTTTGGCAAGTTCTTCCGGAGCTTAGCCGGTGAATCCCGTTCGCTGGGTGCTAGTGTGCCACACTCTTCGCTATTGCTCCCAGTCTTGGGTGGTGGTCGTGTACTTGCCTAGACGTCCTCGTTGGTGATTATGTAGTGTATAAGCCTACACGTGTACAGCGTACATACTGGACCTATATAATTGACTATGTAGATCGTTTATCGCGTGGTAAACTAAGCACTGGGGTTAATTTATGAGTTGAACTGTATGTTGCAGACGATCGTGCGTCTTTAATGCGTCTTATTACATGGCTTCAAGCGTTGAAGTTATTAGATCACATCTTAGCTAAAAATTGAAAAAGAACTGAGCTAAAAAGAGCTTCAGGAAGGAAAACACGCGCTTTTAATAAGAAACATGTTCTACCAATCTTACCCGAGAGGAAGTTTCCGAGGATGGCTAATATCAGGGGTTAGTAATGACAAATTTGTCATTATTAACCCCTGCTAATATGTAGAGTCAATGTATAACTGTCATAGTAAAATGTATAACTCGGAAAATTTTATGCAAGAAAAAGGAAATTGGTGTATGTGTGCGCGCGTGCGTGCGTGTGTGTGGGTGCGCATGTGTGCGTACACGGGCATATGTGTTTGCGCACCTCATACCTGTTCACATTGATCGAAAATTATTAGTAAATTTAAACCCTAACAATAGATTGATGTTTTTTTGAAGGAATACTTTACTCTAGAATTTGAGAGTATATTATGATTGTAGATTTAAAAATAATAGCACATACCTATAAATATCTATAATTACGTATTCACGTTTGTCATAAAACAACATTGAATTTTGAAATCTTCATTTTTGGGCGCTGACATGACACCCGCGCCTGTGCTGCCACCCTGAAAAAGTTGCGCATTTGCCAAAATATTTTGCACGTTACAGACCGAGGGCTAATCACAAAAGTCCAATTTTATTTATACCTAAATGCTATTTAACCGAACGATATTCATTTAGGACAAATTTATCCATATTATAACTGAAACTATATGTCGTTTATAAGATATTGCAATCCTTCTGCTTTTAAATTAATAAATAAGAAACACCCTCGGTATGTAGCCTGCGGCCGAAACGTTGCTTTGCGCAACTTTTCAGTGGGTGCGCTGCCGGTGGCGCCACCGTCGTTGTAAGCAACGACGTATAGCCGTCAGTTGTAAAACATTTTTTTTAAATATTTCAAATAAATATTGAACCATAAAACTTTTTATGAAGCGTAATTTTAACCTAAATCAACTGAAAATAACCCTAGAACCTAGAGTCAAGTATTCCACATCACAGACAATAATTTTTTTTATTTATGTGCATGCACCAGTTAGGGTGACCAGCAGACTTTAATTTCTCATCGGGGTATTTCTATAATAATGAGCTATTGCCGAGCTATATATATATATATATATAATAACGCCTCCTGGCGATAGATATCGTGCTTGCCTAGGCTATAGCCGCAAACATTGACATAGTAATGCATTCCGCGCTCACATCCTAGCGCATGCGACCAGCTTGTACGTATGTACAAGATGTACATGTATGTAGATAGACCCGTGTATGAATGCTGCGGGCACACGAGTACGCGCTCATACACGCACGCACTCGGGCACGCGCGCACGCAGACACGCATCCGACTAAATCTCGATGCGTTTCAGCGGTGCCTGGGGTGACACTAGTCTTTCCCCGTGGTAGTGAATCGTCAGCAGATAATTGTCATGTATTCTAAACAGCTATTCGTCATCGTTAGTAAAACTACATGGGGTCAAAACTGACATCCACTACTCGCAAGCACGTGAACATTACTTACGTTCATCACGTTCGTTAATATCTCTACTTAAAATCGTTACCTCTCAAATAAATTCAGAAATAACAACATGTAGACAAATTAGGTCTCACCTCCCTATATTAGCGTAAATATTACTGATTACGCCTGCATTAAAATTGCCACGAGTCTGTGCTGTTATACGCTACAAAACAGCAAATAAACAGCAAACATGAGCTTGCATTCCTGAGGTTCGCAAAAATGAGGAGATGCGGAAGGATGATAGGCACATAGGATCCCGCTTCAGCCCTTCTAAACTCATGGAGCTTAGAGAGGGCCGGGCAGAGATAGAATCCAAGGGCGATTTTCCGTCAACCTGAATTTCCGCAATTGGAAATTGAATAATCGTAACATAAAAGTTAGGTGGACCAAAACATGACTGATTAACACCCAAATTTGATAGATAGATATATATATATAATATATCAGGTATACCAAATAGGTCAATATCTGCCATGCGCGGAGCGCTTGTATGTCAATTAAAATAACAAACCTAAAGGTGGGATCCCAGATATAGAAATCTGACAAGAATTCTTCTTCACGCGAATTGTGGACCGTTTTCGCATTTGTGGAATTGTCTTAGGTTAGGTGTAAGACAGGGATATGATTTTGTGTGAAGGATGTGAGTCATGCATCGTTCACCCACGTGAAAACGATTGTAAGCTGTCGCGTAATGCATTTTCAATTACATACGAGTTGAAAGCGACTCGTGCTGTTGGTGAATTGTACGTTTTTGCTGCATTACGTTGCATGCTCGAACGTTATATTACGTGCGAGTAATTCGCCGGCCGTGTCCACGCAAGAGAACGCAAATAACTCGGCATATGAGTTTATTCGAAATAATAAATTTATATTTGCAAACCAGATTTAAAAAAACCGATAGAAGGTTTCTATGCGCTTCGCAGTTTTTACCGCATCGTACATAATCCCGTTATAATTGCGCGCCGAGGATTTCTATTAGCAGTTAGATGCGCTGTAAATGTTGAAGCCTTCGTGTCCGGTTATCGTGATTTCCACATTCATGCGGGAATTGATTCGTCGACGCGTGAATTGCGGCAAGCAACGGCGCTTCTAGCGCATGTCGTCCGCTTGTAATCACCTTGTTCGTGCGTGCGTGCGTGCGTGCGTGCGTTCGTTTGTTCGTGCGCTTTTCCGTCCGATCGTTCATTTGCTCAATCGTTTGTTCGTTTGCGCGGTGACATCGGCCGCATGTTTCCGTATTTTTGACGTTCTGTTATTTTTACTGCTGATTTAATGATGTCACTGTAACGATGGGTAACGTTGAGAAATTGCACGATATGTGCGTGGCTCTACTGCGTCTACCTGCGCACTTACCTGTCCACCTGTACAACTGTACCCATGTGCTTATGCAGGTGTGTATATGTATATATATATATATATATATATATATATATATGTGTGTGTGTGTGTGTGTAATATGTACGTTTAGCGGCGCGGCGCGGGCGCGCAGGCGTGTTTGTGTAATGCCTTTCAGCGACTGTTTAGTACGTCGGTTGTTTCGGCGTGTAAATTTATATGCTGTCATCTATGACGTGAGAATGGCCAGGTTCGGGCTGCCGTGTTTGCGCACAGCGCAGCTGCTCGCCTAGGAAAACACGCACGGCCGTCGGCGATTAATAAATAAAAACGGCACATTAGATAGGGATGCCCAACTGATAGGATAAATCAGTAATGTTAATAAATTAGTGTGGGTCAACACTCTATCACCCGCGGCCGAAGAACAAGGCACTAGAGCCCAGAAACTCCTGGGAGAGAGAGAGAGAAGAGAGAGACTGAGAGAGAGAGAGGAGAGAGAGAGAGAGAGGAGCCCGCCAGAGAGAGAGAGCGAGGGGTAGCGGAAGATACGGAGAGAAGAGGAAGAGAGAGAAGGGCGGGATGAGTGAGTGGGCTGGATGGATGGATGGATGGATGAGAGCGATGATGAATGGATGAGTGAGGGATGAAGGCTGGAGGATGGATGGAGGGATGGATGGATGATGATGGAGATGGAGGTCGATGAAGGAATGAGTGATGGTTGTGATGGATGGCATTGTGTATGGATGTGGCATGGATGTGATTGATGGCAATGATGATGAGACTGGTGAGAATGTGAAGTTGATGGGCAGTATAAGGCGGGATGGAGTGGATGGAAGGGAGTGAGATGAAGGAATGATGGATGGGATGCGAGTGGGTTGGTGGTGTTTTGGGCGGATGGATGTTAGCGTTGATGGAATAAGCATAAGATAAGAACAGATAGAAGAAGTTGCATATAAATATAATACTATATATATATAATACATAGTATATGTTATGTAAGAGAGAGAGAGAGAGAGAGAATAGATAGACGGACACGATAGATACATGGCATGGACTGGATGAACGACGACGACGGCACGTACGACGGACGACGGATGATGACTAGAAAGAGGTAGCGAGAGAGAGAGAGGGAGAAGAGATTGCGAGAGAGAGAGAGAGAGAGAGAGAGAGAGAGAGACCGCGGCGGATAAAATTAGTAGGAAGTACTAGATATAAAATCGCGCTATATCTATCGCGCTAACTATCGCACTTCGCCCTGCCCTCCCGCAGCCGGTTATTAGGCAAGGACAATACCATGTCATTCTCCACGGCTGATTTAGCAACTGCAGACGAGAGGCTTGCATGAGCTCATCCACGACGCTGTACCATGGTGTTTTTTAAGATTCAGTGATGCGAAGACGCAAATCCATTAAGCCCAGCTGCATTCAATACACGGCGGGTGATCGGTGCAGCGGCAGCGGCAGCGCAGGAATCTGCACGCAGATCAAAAACTCGCAGTAAATTTGAAGTCACGTCACACAGCGCGCGACAGATTTGCTCATCGCCGACAGAAAAGGGTCGGCGGCTTCAAAGCGCACCGCCTCGCGCACAATCACCGCAGCGCTTTCCGTGTCACTGACCATCGATGGACGCGGGAGTTTTTTCTGCGGCCCTGTGTGACCCGCTGGTTGTGAAACTGTGAGCCCGCTACCGCCTTCGCCCCCCCCCCCCGGCTGGCTGCCGTCACAGATGCGATCACCTTGTTCAGCAGACATGCAGTCAGACGTGCATGCAGTTACGGCAAGTGAGGTCAGCGTGTATGAGGAGTGCTGGAGGAGATGTGATGATGCTGGGAGAGAGATCCTGTGGCTGGTCGATGTATGGTGGTGGTGCGAGAGGGAATATTGCTGGAAGAGGGATGGCGATGCTAGAAGTGAGATTATAATTATGGAAGAGGGAGGTGGTGATGCTGGGAGAGGGATAGTGATGCTGGGAGAGGGATGGTGATACTGGGAGAGGGATGGTGATGCTGGGAGAGGGATGGTGATGCTGGGAGAGGGATGGAGATGCTGGGAGAGGGATGGTGATGCTGGGAGAGGGATGGTGATGCTGGGAGAGGGATGGTGATACTGGGAGAGCTGGAGTGATGATGCGGAAAGTTAGCCATGGTGGCCTTCATATGCAATCTCACGTCATCCAACCGGAATCAATTTTCAGTGTGGAGTTTCGCGAGTTCCTGAGGCCCGGATTTCGCGTTTATGGCGATTTCGGGAAGAGACGACGATGATGTCTTTTTTGCCGTGGTTGTTGAGCTTGTTCTGTTTCGTGATGGTGTGTAAGGGCTTTTGTGTAGTGAAGCCATGTATGCGGGATGCAGATATCAGCTGCCGTGCACGTTTCATGTTATTGCTGAAATTATTTCTCTTGTGAACGAGCACGTGTCTAGCCAATGATGGCGATACGCATAACTCATTGAAATTCGTCGTCGATACGGAGAGAGAGAGCGCGCGCGAGAGAGAGTGTGTGTCGTAGCCTGTCTCTCTAGATCTCGTGTGGCTGTCTAAGTGAAGCCATGTGCAGCTGTCTGATTTTACGCATATAGGTGGTTGCCGTAGATGTTGGTTTGCGTGAGTGAGTGAGTTCGTATAGTGGAGTGGCTGTGGCGGAATCGTGTTAGTATGTATAATTACGCACGAAACGCATGCATCGCAATGTAAACGCTATTACAAAGGAGTGGTTCGAAGCGCCCACTGTCATATTCAGCGCATGCATTATTTGTTTGGTTATTGAATTATTACGTTGCGGGAGGAGCCGGTGTTCGTGTGGCACCGTGAGATCGATACTGGTGTTTTTAAAACGCGTACACACGTTAATGGCGTCGCGCGGGGCATACTGAATACAGGTCACATACACCACGCTGAACCACGTTTCCCCTTAAGCTCACTTGTTCTCTGCCGGAGTAGCAGCAGCACGTTAGAAGCCCTGATTTACAATAGCAACTAATGATGAGTAATGTTTGCGTTGAGAGAAAGAGAGAAAGAGTGAGTGAAATGTAATGTTTTCAGCGTCTTGCTGTGAGTCGCGGGAAATAGCTGCGACATAAGCGTCAGTCATTCTCGAGCTAATTATGAAAAATTGTGTTTTCATTGCACGTCTCCACCCTCTCCCCACTGTACACACGCACGCAGCCACATACATAAGCATGTACCCACGCACGCACGCACGCACGCACGCACGCACGCAGGCTCCTCTCTAATGACCGGGCTGTTTAAGTGCATGCAAAATTCGTTTCTATTGGCTAAAAGCTCCGGGATTTTCACGGTGAACGTTTTAAGTGGGCTGGGCCGAGTGGTTTGTCAATCATCAAGTGTCGGTTGACGGGGAGCAATGTTATTGAAATTGTTTTTGAAGCACGTGATTGGATTGCTATGAGCTTTATAAAGTGGATCATTTATCATCACGTGTCAGCTAAAGTGCACGCGTCTAGTAGGGGGGGGGGGGCTTGATCAGTAAATTTTCGCCTGCATGCATACAGGTGTCAAGTTGTACGATGCATTGCCAGTATAATCAACCTAGTGTCCCCCGACCGAGCAGTCAACGAAGTTACTGTTAGGTGGAGACAACGGTTCCTGCAATTTTTTGGCCTAGTGCACGTGACGTTGCCTCTAATATATTGCTATTGGATCCCACCTTGGTGTAGCCCTCAATGAGAGATCTCAGCATATGCTTTCTTGCGTGTAACCACCCTAACTGTGATGCCATGAATGCTGGCTGTAACCATGCCAACTGTAACTGCGGCTTACCTGATCCGTAGCCTGGGCCCTCAGCCCTCTCAACGCTGCTCACCGACATTGATCCGACAAAAGATACTATTACAAAGTCAATTACATTTAAATAGCGCAGATGATATGCTAATGGGATTTGTCTCGTAAGTAATTATGTTTTTGACATTCCATGCTAAAAGCTGGTTGCGCGCACTATGGCTTCTGCTCAGAGTTCTAAACTTTTATCAGTGTCATTCTCTAGTGGCATTGAGAACGGGTCATGTTTTATTTACGGCAGATATACGTGTCCGCGCGCTGCCGACATTGGTGCTTGGTCTGCTGAGAGGCAGTTACAACGCTGTTGGCACGAGTGCGCGTTCTCTCTTTCGCCATGCAGCACTTCCCATGGGATGCTGTGAATCCTAATCCACTTGCTCCTATGGTTAGGGGAGGTCGTCGTTTCAGTAGCTCTCACTTATAGTACTCTTAGGCCATGGTCCGGCCATAATGAGTGAAGTGAATCCAAGAGAGGTCGGGCATTCCACCGTCTTATCCGTTTCTTCGCTTAACTTAAATGTTAGGTATATCTGTTGGTGAACTCCGTAAGTACAAGCCGTATATTTGTCTTACAGGATCACACGCTAGTGGGCGGTCCCAATGCCCCCGTGGAGCAGGACATACAGCTCAGTGGCCTGGGCATCATGCCAGAGCACTGCATCGTTGACATCGTTGATGGAGATGTCTTCATGTCACCACTGGAGGGCGCTAGGTGAGTCACTCGTCTATATATTGCCGTCACTGATCTACAATAACTGGATAATGCATTGTCCCATCACCGCAGTGCAAACAAGCAGTGTCACCTCGCCACCATGTTGGTTGATCAGCAATCGAGTAAGCGCTTGTTAACTCCACATTGTTAATAAATGCTGGGAACTCGACTTCTGTACAAATACACACTGACCAATATAACAGCCAAATGACATCAGGATTCACACAATTCCCCCGATACTCGCTTCAGTTGTTCTGTATGGGTCAGCGGTCGTTGCACGGGGAAGGAAGGGCCCACTGCTTTGGCTGGTTGTGGCGAGATGCATGGAAATCCATATCTGCTTGCCACTTACTATTCTTAGTGCGTGTTGGCAACAGCCTCTCAGAATCTATAGCTGTGTATTTGAGAGCTTTTAATTACCACGCTTAATACCATGTGTTTCCTTTATGTCGGTGGGCGACAATGCTTAGAACTGCGTTTAAAAGCGTTTTTCGAGCGATTTAGCTGAGAACGCGGACAAATAAGTTATCGTGACATTTACGAGGCATTTCTTCGTATAGTTGCGTTTATCAGCGGTCTTCGCATTGCGACAGCTAAGTGATTTTTTACACTCGTTGTTCCGTAATGGCGGCTGTTGTGCACAGCCGGCGTCGCTGCGTCTTATCACCTGCTGTGTGTATAGCGATTTATCACAATTACTCATGTTATAATATACGTGTACACTCAGTGGTACGTTATACGAGAATTTGAATAGCGTGTAGATGGGGGTTGTACATTGACTTTATTTGTTACCCACGCTGGTTGTGGAATCTTGTAAACGTAACGAACATGCGACTGAAGGAGATGCGTGTTGTGCATAAGTGTAAGTGTAATTGAACCAGTTAGACTTGATACTGTCCCGCAGATCTTAACTGAATTAATGGCAATCTTGTCTGATTAAGTCCTTATCATGGATGCTTCTATCGCGTGCGTGGGAAGGCCCTAAACCCACACGCAGACGTCGCACACATACTACAGGAGCAGTCGTTCCGTACTAACTCGGCAGCGGGATAATTGTGTTAGAAGAGTATTGTGTTAGCGGAATTAAGTGCTCGTGAAGAGAGGACCTTTAGATTGTATGCTTTTGAAATGAGGCGTTTCGTCACCCCTGAACACACCGCGGCAGTTCGAATCTAAAATTTTGCTATCACTACAGTGCCTCCGGTCACGTGACAGATCGAGCTAATGTCGGCGGAAATTGCATTGTCGCATGATTTACACCGAAATATATTCCGTAATAAATGTCGCATTATCAGAGTTTGTGCTATGGAGTGGCGAGCGTAATTTCAATTGCTGCAGGGGAAATGAAGTACGTTGCAGGCATCTGCTAGCTCCCTGCTGCTAGCTGTCTGCTGTTAGCTCCCTGCTGCTAGCTCCCTGCTGCTAGCTGTCTGCTGCTAGCTGTCTGCTGCTAGCTGCCTGCTGCTAGCTCCCTGCTGCTAGCTGTCTGCTGCTAGCTCCTGCTGCTAGCTGTCTGCTGCTAGCTCCTGCTGCTAGCTGTCTGCTACTAGCTGTCTGCTGCTAGCTGTCTGCTGCTAGCTCCCTGCTGCTAGCTGTCTGCTGCTAGCTGTCTGCTGCTAGCTGTCTGCTGCTAGCTGTCTGCTGCTAGCTGTCTGCTGCTAGCTCCCTGCTGCTAGCTGTCTGGTCTGGCTGCTATCTCCCGCTGCTGCAGCTGCCTGAGCTAACCTTAGCTGTCTGGCTGCAGCTGTCTGCTGCTAGCTGCTGCCTGCTATCTCCCTGCTGCTACTCCCTGCACTAAGCTGTCTGCTCTAGCTGGTCTGCTGCTAAGTGTGTCAGATGCTGCTAAAGCTTTCTATGCTGCTAGCTCCCCGCTGCTAGACTCACCTGCTGCTAAAGCTTCTGAGCTGCTGAGCTGTCTCTGCTAATTCTGACACCCGTGCCTGCTAAAGTACCCCTGCTACTAGAGCTGTCTGCCTGCTAGCTGTCTGCCTGCTAAGCTCCCTTGCTGCTAATCTCCCTGCTGCTAGCTGTCTGCTGGCTGGAAGCCTGTTTTGCCCTTGCTAGCTGCCCATGCTCTCCAAGGCTGTACGCTGCTGAAGCTGTTTGCTGGCTCAGCTACCTGCTGCTAAGCTGGTCTGCCTGCGCTAGTTCCTGCTGTCTAGCCTGTCATGGCTACCAGGCTGTCTGCCTGTTAAGCTCCTGCCTGCTAAACGCTGTCTGCTGCTATCTCGCCCGGCTAAGCTGTCCTGCTGTTAGCTCCCCTGCTGCTAGCCTCTCTGCTATGCCTCCCTGCTGCTAATGCTTGTCTGCTGCAGCTCCCTGGCTGCTTACTGTCCTGCTGGCTCGCTGTCTGCTGCTTTAGCTCCCTGCTGCTAAACTGATGGTCTGCTAACTGTGCTGGCCTAATGCTGCTGCCTAGCTGGTCTGCTGGCGACGCTCTTGCTGCTACTCCTGCCTGCAAGCTGTCTGCCATGCTAGCGTTTCTGGCTAGGCTCCCCCTGCCTGCTAATCTGCTGCTGGCTAGCCTCCCTGCTGCTAGCTGTCTGCTGTTATGCTCCTTGTTGTTTATCTCCTGCTGCCTAACGCCTGTCGTGCTGCTAGCTGTCTGCTGCTAGTTGGTCTGCTTGCTGAAGCTGTCTAGCTACTAAGCGTCTTGCTGCTAAGACTAGCAACTACAACTCCGCTGCTAGGCTCGTCTCGCGCATAAGGCGTTTGCATGCTGCTGTCTGCGCTAAAATCTCCTGCTGGGCTAGCTGTCTGGCTAACCTAGTGCTGTCTGCTGCTAGCCTGTCTGCCTGGCTACTGTCTGCTGCTAGCTGCTCTGCTAAGCCTGTCTGCTACCTAGCTGTCTGTGTCTAAGCTGTCTGCTGGCCAGCTGTCGATGCTACTTAAAGCTGTCTGGGCTACTAGCTGTCTGCTGCTAGCTGTCTGCTGGCTAGCTGTCTGCTGCTAAGCTCGTCTGGCCTGCCATCGAGCTGTCTGGCACTAGCTGTCGCTGCCTGCTGTCTGGCTGCTCGACTGGCTGCTGTAAGCTGTTTGCTTGCTAAGCACCTGCTGCTAGCTGTCTGCTGTCTAGCTCGCGCGCTAGCTGTCTGCTGCGTACTGGTTGCTGCTACTGTCTGACTGGCTAGCTGTCTGCTGCTATCGCGCCTGCGCTAAGCTGTCTGCTACTAGCTGTCCTGCTGCTAGCTGTCTGGCTGGCTAACTGACTGCTTCGCTAGCGCCCTGCTGCTAGCTGTCTAGCTGCCTAAGCTGTCGTGCTACTAGCTGTCCTGCTGCTAAACAAGTTGTCTGCTGCTTTAAGCTGTCCTGCTGGCTAGACGTGTCTGCTGGCTAAAAGCTTGTCTGCTACTCAGCGTGCTGGCTGGCTAGCTGTCTGCCTAGGCCGTAGCTGTCTGCTGCTAGCTTTCTGCTAACTAGGCTGTTTCTGCCTGGCTAGCTGTCTGGCTGCTAGCTGTCTGCCTGCCTTAAACGCTCGTCTAGCCTCTAAAGCTGTCTGCTAACTAGCTGTCTGCTACCTAAAGCTAGTCTGCTGGGCTAGCTGTCTGCTAAAAACTAGCTGTGCTGCCTCTACTGCTGGCTGCTAGCTGTTCGCTCGCTCAGCGTCTGCTGCTAGCTGTCTGCCTACTAGAGCTCGTCTGCTGCTAGCGTGTCTGCTACTACGCTTGTCTGCTCTAGCTGTCTGCTACTAAGCTGTGCTGGCTTACCCTAAGCTCGTCTGCTGCTAGTTGTCCTGCTATGCTGGAGTCTGGTCACTGCTTGCTAAGCCTGCTGCCTACTAAAGCCTGTCTGCTGCTAGCTGTATCCCTGCTACCTAGCTGCGTGCGTGATAGCTGTCTGGCTGCTAAGCTGTCTGCTGGCTAGCGTGTCTGCTGCTAGCTGTCTGCTATAGCTGTCTGCTGACTCTGTGCTGCTGCTATCGTGTCTGCCCTACTTAGCTGGTTCCTGCCTGCTAGCTGTTCTGCTGCTAGCTGTCTGTGCTAGCTGTCCCTGCTGCTAGCCTGTCTGCGTCGTAGCTGTCTGCTATAGCTGTCTCTGGCTAGGCTGTCCTGCTAGACTAGCTGTCTGCTGGCTAGCTGTCCCCTGCTGCCTAGCTGATCTGCTACTCGGCTTGTCTCTGCAGCCTTCTGCTCGCTAGCTGTCCTGCTGCCTAGCTGTCTGCTGCTAGCTCCGCTGCACTAGTCCTTGCTGCAGAGCTGTGCTGCTAAGCTGTCTGCTAGCTAGCTGTCTGCTGCTAAAAGGTCTGCCTGCTAAAGCTGCGTGCTGCCCAGCTGTTGCTCGCTACTGTCCTGCTGCTAAGGCTTTCTGCTGCTAGCTCCCTGCGCTACTGTCTGCTGCTAGCCTGTATGCGAGGCTGTCTGCTGATACGCTCCCGCCTGCTGAGCGTAAGCTCATGTGCTAACTACTGACTACCTAGCCCTAAACTGCACTGCCTACTAGCTCAAGTGTGCGAGCACCTGACTCCTAGCTACTCACTGCTAGCTAGTCCCTGCTAATTACTCATTGCTAGCTAGTCACTGCCAGCTACTCACTGCTGGATACTCACTGCTGGCTTCATTCTGTTAGCTACTCACTGTAGCTAACTCACTGCTCAGCCTTTTCTTCTGTTAGCCCTACTGCACTGCTAGCTACATCGACTGCGCCTAGCCATTTCTCGTTACGCTACTCACTGCTACGAGCTAAGCTCACCTCGCTCCCGCTACTTACCTGGCTAGATAACCACTGCTAGCTTTCTTCTGTTTAAGCTATGTTCACTGCTGCTACTCACTGCTGGCTTACTCAACTGCTACCTAACTCCGCTGGCTGGCTACTCACTGCTCCTACTCACTGCCTAGATACTCCACTGGCTACTACCTCAACCGCTAGCTTTCTCTCGTAGCCCACTACCTCACTGCACCCTACTCACCTGCAGCCCTACTTAATGGCTATCTACTACCTGCTGCGCTAACTCCACTGCTTAGATACTCACTGCACTTAGCTTCACCCCTGCTAGCTACTCACTGGCGCCTACTCAACTACTCCTGCGCTACCTCCACTGCTAGATCACTCACTACTCCATTCTAGATACTCACTCTCTTACTAGCTACTCCATGCTGGCTACGTCACTGCTACTACTTTAATGACCTCTAGCTCACCTGCTGGCTACTCACTGCCTCAGCATACTCCCAACTACGGATGATACACGTACTGTCGATCTACCAATTGCACTGGACCTACTCACTGCTGCCTGTACTCACTGCTACCTACCTCTAATCGGGCTATCTTAACCCCGCTCACTGCTCTAGCGGTCAAACTGCTAAGATACTACTGCCACACATACACAAATCAGCCTGCTGGCTACTCCAACTGCTCAGAATACCTGCACTAGCACTTCACTCCCGGCTGGCTACTCACACTGGCTGAGACTCTACCTCACCGGGCTCACCAACTACTCCCTGCTTGGGCTGACTCACTGCCGAGCTAGCTACCACTGCTGGCTAACCTGGGTCCACGACGTCGCTAGCCCGCTAACCTCAAGCCGTCGGCTAGCCTAGCTTCATTACCTAGCCGTACCAGCCACTGCCTGGCTACTCACTGGCTAGACGCGTACCTTTAGACGTGCTATCTAAACAACTGCTGTCTACAATCCTCTACTTAATCGCTGGCTACTCGCACCTGGCCAACTACTACAACGCGCTGCCTAAAGACATAGCAACTACACAGAGCTCCAAGCCACAACTCACCGCCCCTCCGCACGCTGCTACTCAGACTGTGCCGTGGCTGACCTTCACCGCTACCTAAGCTCACCTGCTGCGTACTCCAGCTGCTAAGCCTACTAAACTCATGTCAATCTACTCACGCTGCTGGCGTAAACTCCCTGCCATCTACGCGTGACGTTCGGCTAGCTAGCCTCCCATTCTCTGCCTCGGCTGACTCACTACTCACTAGGCTGGCCATATCACCCTGTCAGATACCACTGCCTAGCTACTCCACTGGGTCGTAACCTACTCATCGCGGCACCTAGATACTCGGACTGCTGCGTAGTCACTGCGTGAGCTAGCTCAACGCGCGTGTTACACTACATCGCATGTACTAATCACATCACTGCTTAGCGTACGTTAAGTGATCATCCGTACCTCACCTGTTGCCGGCTACACTACACCTCGCCTAGATACTCACTGCTACCCACTCACCTGAGTGGGCTAGACCCTCACTACCTCATTAACGTAGAATACTCACCCTGCGCACGCTAGCCTAGGCAGCGCCTAGCCTAGCTTAACTGGCGTATGCCGTACTCACCCAGCTGCTACCTCACGTACTGACATGAAAGCTAGACACTAGTTCACGTGACTAGCAGTACGCCAGGCTGCTAGGCGGAGCTGCACTGCTAAGACTACTCCCATCCCCATCTGCCTCCGAAACAGCGGGCGCAATCGGAAGGGAAGGCAGGGCGAAGGGCAACAAGAGCGGAGAGATTTGGAGCTAGGCGCGAGCAGTCGAGTAGCCTAGCAGATAAAGAGGTATGCGTGGGGAGTCCCTGAATATCTAGCGCTAATGATAGTGAGGTACGCGACAGCAGTCCGAGTAGGATGGTCAGAGCATTAAGTAGGCTACGTCGAGTGGAGGTAGCCTAGGAGAGCGATATCCTAAAGTAATGATACCGATGAGGTAGGTCCCTTCCAGCTGAAGTAGCCCGTAGCAATGATCGTATGGCCTTAGGGGCAGTGGGGGAGTAGTCCCGAACAGGTCGAGTATAGACGTACTCTCATCGGTGAAGTACCGTAGCAGTGCGAGATATCACGTAGTCACTAGACCGTAGGTTAAACAGTGCGGCATACTAGCAACGCTGAGGTAGCCAGCAGTGGTACCCTAGTGGATGAGTATTTGAAGAGTGCAGTAGCTAGGCACCTGAGCTCAACTGCCTTAGCAGGTGGATAGACCAGAGTGGCGAGCTAGTGAGGTAGCCAGCAGCCAGTGAGTACAATAGCAGGTGATCAAGCGTCACTGGAGGCTAGACGGCGCCAAGTGAGGTGAAAGTGTTTTAGTAGTCATGATTAGAGAGCAGGGCGGGAGACACTACCACGCGCCTGATCGTCGAGCAGGCCGTAGCTACGGAGTAGCGCCCCGCGCCGAAGGGCAGTCCCAGCATCGGCACCGTACGGCGCTACTGGTGAGTAGGACGACCGCCAGGTGAGTCAGTAGGGCCGACCGGCGCGCGCGCTCCCGCGCCAGCAGATGGACGCCGTTGAGCTGCCAGTGGACTAAGCAGTGAAGCCTACTCACTAGCAGCGCTGGACAGGTAAGCGCGCGAACAGCGCCCAAGCAGGATGAGAGACCTCAAGGCGACGCGACGAGCAGCCAGCATGAAGAGACCGGCCACCGCCAAGTGCCAGCTGCACGTGAGAAGCTACGGGCATGTAGAGGCTAGCAGCACCACGCGTAGCACGGTGACGGCTAGGGATAGACCCCGAAAGGCGCAGTGATAGGAGTAGTAAGTTGAGTAGCAGGCTGACGATGTGAGTTAGCCAGCCGAGTGCGGAAGTCCAGGCCCCGACGGCGAGTTGTGAGTAGCGTAGCAGCTGCCGAGTAGCGGGTCGGGGTTCGACCGCGGCAGTGAAGCTAGGCTAGCTAATGGCACTTATCGCCGGCTAGCACGCTGAGTAGCCAGCAGTGAGTAAGGTAGGCACAGGGTGAGCTGATCGTAGCAGTCGCGCAGGTAGGCCGCCGAGCGGCAGTGAGCTAGAGCTAGGGCAGTGAAGTAGTGGCGCGCGGTAACGCAGTGAGTAGAGCACAGTTGGAGCGTAGCTGATCACGCAATTACAGCAGCAGCTGCCCTGAAGCAGTCGCAACTAGCCCCAGCAGTCGGGTAGTAGGAGACGTAAGTCAAAGATAGGAGTAAGTCGCAGCTGCGCGATCAGAATGAAGTAGCAGTAGGGCGGTCAATCCGAGTAATACTAGCACAGTAAAAAGAGGTAGCCAGCGTTGAGTAATAGCAGTTAACTGCGTGAGCACTAGGCGAGTGAAAGCGATGAGAGACCTCCCAAACGCGAGAGCCAGTGAGTACTGCCTACGGTAACATACGAAAGTACGGATGAAAGTCATGCCGCAGCAAGGAGGTAATAACGCGAGCGTATGGACGAGTAGTTACGGTAGCAGGGGATAGGGAGAATAAACAGCACAAGCAGCTGGAAATAGCAAGGGTGGAAGTCGCAGACAGATCAGGCTCAGGTGGAACAAGCGTGACTAAAGAGCCAAGAGAAGAGATATCTCTAGGCAGTCGCAACGCGTAGGCACCGAGCAGCTGGCAGCGCACAATACGCATCCGGGCTCGGCAGACTCGAGCCGCGAGGAATCATAAGCCAGTGGACGTGGAGGCGCGCCCACGTACGAAGTCCGAGAACCCTCATTCGACGCCCATGCCAACCCCAGCACCGGCACTCACCCAACTTAACGCCTCAAGGCGCCACGCCACAGCGAGCTAGGCGTAGCCCAGCCATGGCGTCATCCCTACGGCGCCAAGTGAGGTCCAGCGTAGCCGAGCGTGAAGCATAGCCACCCAGCAGCAGCCGCCGCCACACAGAGCCGGCACACCGTGCCCCAGCTCGCGCAGCTACGCGCCCGCGCCCACCCCCCGCCACCCGCAAGCCGACCGTGCCGCCCGTCGCTGCCGCGCTTGAGCGGGGCGGAGATAGGACGGGCCCAGGCAGCCGAGTGGAATAGGCTAACCGCAGAGCAGAAAGCATCAGCCAGTCGCGAGTATCTACGGCAGTGACGGCTACCCCGCGCCCGGCCCGCCAGCAAACGTGGACGGTCTAGCTCTCGCAGCTGAGAGTAAGGTCCCTAACAGCGGCACAGACAGAGCTCAGGCAAGGTGAGATAGGACCGAGTAAAGCGCCAGAGTTGAGTAGGCCGCCTAACAAGAGGGTAGAAAAGCTAAGGCAAGCGGTCCCGAGTAGGATCTAGCGAGTCAGTGCACGCTAGCTAACAAATGAAGCGACAGTGAGTATGCCCCAGCAGATAGACGTAGGCTGCAGTGACCTAGCTAGCATCAGTGAATGTAAGCAGGACGTCGAGCCTCACGGCCGAGTGAGGTACTAGGGAGTCCAGGCGTGCTCGCGCGGCACGATGACCTAGCCGGTACGCGGAGCCCAGTGGAGGGGGTAGCCCGTACGGAGTGTCCTAGCTAGACCGGTGGAGCC
The DNA here is from genome assembly GCF_000485595.1 of Priapulus caudatus. Lineage (NCBI taxonomy): Eukaryota > Metazoa > Priapulida > Priapulimorpha > Priapulimorphida > Priapulidae > Priapulus > Priapulus caudatus. The sequence continues at coordinate 796,524 of NW_014577076.1, forward strand.
AACCCGAAGCGTGATGGGGGGGAGGGTCGCTAGGAGGCCGGAGCCGATAGGGCGCGGTAGGTGTGGGCGGGGCCGCGCCGGACGGGGAGCGCGAGCGACGAGCTCGCGCCAGCGACGCACGCAGCATAGCAGCACGAGCAGCCTTAAGCAGGCAGGAGAGCTACGCAGACAGGAAGACTGACAGCGGAGACAGCTGCAGCAGGTCGCCAAACCAAGTCGCTGAGCAGGAACAACACAGGCAGCTAGCAGCGACGACAGCGTTAGCAGCCGCACAGAGCGCTAGTATGGCACGACGCGACAGCTGAGCCGGCATCAGCTAGAGCGAAGG
>NW_014577076.1:796876-801876 GCF_000485595.1 Priapulus caudatus
CTACTTACTGCTGGCTACTCACTGCTACCTACTCACTGCTGGCTACTCACTGCTACCTACTTACTGCTAGCTACTTAATGCTAGATACTCACTGCTGGCTACTCACTGCTACCTACTCACTGCTGGCTACTCACTGCTAGCTACTTAATGCTAGATACTCACTGCTAGCTACTCACTGCTAGCTTTCTTCTGTTAGCTACTCACTGCTAGCTACTCACTGCTAGATACTCACTGCTAACTACTCACTGGTAGCTACTCACTGCTAGCTTTCTTCTGTTACTACTTCCAATTTACTCCAATGTCAAGCTCATCAGTGAGACCACATTGTCCTTGCTTGAGACATTTAAACATTGGCACTCTGGGTAAGTTACTGCACGGGCTGCCTAGCTTTCCATGCGTACTGCACATGTCACTGAGAACTGTCTACCACAGTCGCAAACTACTCGGCGTAGTGTGAGTAGAGCTGGTGATAAATATTAGCATTTTAATGCAGGGACCCATCATTTTGACACATGCACCTAGGATATTTTGGATATTTAGGGATCCACTGCTGCAAAACCCCCTCAATTTACATACAGGACTAAGGGGTGTTGCTGAAAGTCCCGACAATTTGTACATAGGCAGCTAGGATCCACGATTTCTACACAGGAACTCCTGGTATTGCCGTGCGGTCAGACAATTTGCATACAGGAAGCCATGGCTTGGCTTCAGGGATCTGCGATTTTTATACAGTAACCAAAGATAGGCTTGTTGCTGGGACCCGCCATTTATAAGCAGAACCACATGGTCTATCTGCAGGGGCAGTCGATTTGCATACAGTAGCCAATGATATTGCTGGTACCCACAATTTATAAACAGAACTCCAGGATATATCTGCAGGGACAAACAATTTGCACACGGGAAGGAAAGATATTGCTGTAGGGACCCGCAATTTGCATACAGGAAGCCAGCGTATTTCTGCACGCCCCCACTATTTTAATAGAATACTCATATTATCGATCGATGGCCGACCCATAATATTGATTCAGGAAAGCACCGCTGGCATGGGATGGCAACATGTTCCACACGTAGCTATCACGTTATTGCATCAGCGTCTCGCGCCACTAAGAAAGTAAAACTAGAAAGATCACAAGCATTGCTACGAACGAACGAGATCGGCACGGTTAGGAATTTACATGAGTGAGACAGAGGTCTGGACTATCGTTACATCAGTACATGACGCAGATCTACTGCCCTATCCTATAAATGTTTGACGACCTTAGCTGTAATTTTAGCAATGAGCAATTGAGATTTTACAACATTTATCTGCTTGATAGGAAGAACGCCGATTTTTGTGCGCGTGTATGTTCACCATCATGTTCATTGATATCAAATAGGTGACAACGGACTTTCTCTAACATTATCGGCAAGAATACTGCAACTGGATCTGTCCGCAATCTCGAACAATCTAACGACCCGTCACATGCACTTATGCAGTAGCTATCGCCGATGTGCATGAACTCCTTCCATGGATTACCTACAAGATATTTAAACCACCAGCGATCTGTGCATGGGGTGCATGGGACACTACGTTTCAGAACTGTTGGCGTGGTGCTAACTTGTCCAAACAATATTATAGCAGTTAGCGGACGAGAAAGAACATTTAGCTTTTCATTGCCCGTGGCAGCACCCAAAGCCGTTCGCGTATACCTCGTAACACTGCTGGGACAAAATGTAGAAGAAAAGAACGGTATATCTACACAGCTTTTTTCCGCATAGTCTTTTCAAAAACATTTGGCTTTCACGTTATCTTCTGTCTTAAATTGTTCCAATTCATTCAGATCAGTGCAATTGTAACGGGATAGAATTACTCATTTCCTCCAGTTGACAATAAATACGTTGATTTCAATGCATAGAAAGCTTTATGCTTCTTTTCCTAAAGATCTCTGTTACCGCAGCTTTACAAACGTTTAGCTGTTAATGAATTTAGACAGTAATTCGCATTTAATTGCGTTCTCTTCACATTTATAATTGAATTGTGATAATTGCTTTATTTGCTATATATTCACACAAAATGTTTTTAATGGTCAATCTGCTCTTCCGCGCATTTAAAGTTTAATACCATCCTTCGGGAGTTGTAACTGTATAGCGTGTTATAGTCGCAGACGTATAGAATTCTATCCTCAGCCGTGACCGGATTCGAATTTACGCTGAATGACACGCGCTCTGTGAGACGCGTTTAGAGTGCGTTAATTGCGCCATTGCAAGAAATTTAAGTTGTGTCATTATTCGAGCGTGCTCAAGTGCAACGCTGCAGCGCCCAAGCTTTTAGTGTCGAAAAAATATTATCACCGATGTTTTTCCGCCGTGTGTTCGAAGTGCGCCATGAATTGCTGCGTGAAGCTGTGGTGGCGGCGGCGGCGGCGGCGGCGGTGGGCGGCGGCGGCGGCGGCGGTGGTGGTGGGGTGGGGACGGGTGTGATGGGTAGCGGTGGCCGTGGCCGTGGCGGTTGTGATGGTGATGGTGGTGACAGTTTTTAAAAAGAGCGTACTAACGAAACGCAATGTGATTTAAAAGATATGGTGGTGGTGGTGGTGGTGGTGGTGGTGGCGGCGGCGGCGGCGGCGGTGGTGGTGATCGACCGTTTTTAAAAAGAGCGTACTAACGAAACGTAATGTAATTTAAAAAATATGGCGGCGGCAGTGGGGATGGGTGTTAAGTGGTGGTGGCGGCGGCGGCGGTGGTGGCGACGGCGGCGGTGGCGGCGCCTGCAGTTGATGGCGGTGGTGATGCTTGTGGTGGTGGTGGTGCTGATGGTGGCAGCAGCAGTGGTGGCGGCGGTGACGACTGGGCTAGCAGTAGCAGTAGCGATAGTAGATGTAGATTGTTGTAATAGTAGTAAAATCTATATTACAATAAAATGTTATATCACGATGACGAAAATAATCACCGATCCGCCGCAATATTGGCAATGTACGTCCGCATATACATGATCATGAACGCGAGGTAGTGTCCAGTTTATAGCTAATGTTAAGCTGGTCGCTGGTTCGCATGATCGGTCAATATCCTGCCATCCTTACGCGTAGAGGGCACTCTTCTCAACATGCTTGAGTGGCTGTGAGTAGTGAGGTAGTCGAATAGTGAGTGGGCAGTCCATGCCGCTGCGTGCAGGCTGGCTTGCCTCAGTCTTCACGTTGTCCGCGTTGCTTCCGTCGTGGGGACGCAGTATACGCATACACTCACACGTACACAGCACAGACGGATGGAACAAACACAGACAGGTAGAGAAAAACGGGTACCCCCCGTTAGAGGAACTACGTATTCACAGAGATTCTGAACAAATGCCACACCTTTTTTTCATGAATTCTGTTTTCGTTCATATAAAATATACATGTTTAAAGCAAGGCAAATCATGTAAATAATACTTGTTTTCTTCGAAAGTATATCCTATTCTCAATGTTTCGATAAGATTAGATTGTAAAAAGAATCCTATTTTCTCATTTTCACGGACAGTACTAGGCTTGAATTTATTAAGGAATACTCTTTCACCTGTTGTTCATTTTTGCTGTTTGGGGGGGGGGGGTTGCTCCAACCGCGGTAACCGTAGCCATATTCTTTGGCATTCTTCGTGCAGTTTACTCATTTATTGAGCAGCCGTGTCAGCTTGGTGTACACACTGCCGGCATACGATGCGTACGTACTTGGTCGTTAAACACCTTGTTTGCTGACTTCTCATTCAAGCACGTCATCGCCTTACAACCCCTAGGCGTGATGAATTATGCATCGTTCTATTAAATCTAAATCTGCAGCTGTTAACGAACTTCAGTGTCTTTTTCACGTATCACCAGCCACTCACTGCATTTCTTTAAAGTACTAATATGTTCTGTGAAAAATCTTTAAAAAATTTCACTTGATGCTCATAGTAAATAGTATATTTTTAGCGACGTTTAAGCGCCCTGGGGCTCTGTTTACTTTTTCACCCACGTAACTAGATGCATAGTTAAAGTGAGCGGCACGGCCGGCTCATATGTCAAAGGTTTATCAAATTAAAGTTTGGGTTATTCAATTATATCCTACAGCTTCGGGAGAATATGTCGAGAAACGATTTACTGCCTAATGCGGTTATGCTGGCTCAAAGTAACCGAGTTAGCATGAAAATTATGTCTGATGCGTAGTAAGAAATCGTTATAACGGTTTAGAGTTTCTTTGATAAAAGTCGGTTTATATGCATTTAGTTCTTTCATCGGGTCTTCAAAGTTGATGCTTCTTCTGTTGTTCTCTGTTTGACATGTCATACAAAGTTGAATAGAATAGGCCAAATGCAGTATAACATTATTCACATCTATTCTACATACTATTCTGCAACTGCTACGTATATAAAATGCTGGGTGTGAGAAATAGTGTCATGATCCGTTATTATATAGCATATTAAAACCAATGTACATGTTTAATAGTTAAGCCATTTACTTGGTTAGTTAGTTGGTCTATTGGTCGGTCGCTCGATCGGGCGGTCGGTCGGTTCATCGGTCTGTTATATATTATAATGATGAAAACCCGTGACAAAGCTAGTCAGCTGTTAATGGCACGTATTTGTACATGTACAGGACATGTGTGAACGGCTCGGTCATCAAGGATCAGACGTTGCTGAAGCATGGTGACAGAGTGCTGTGGGGAAACCACCACTTCTTCCGCATCAATTGCCCGAAGCCAGCTATGAGTGAGTACATGTATATATGGAAGACATCCAACATCTTATCTCACCGCATCGCATGCATCACGTGTATTGTGTGTATTTATATAGTCAGTCTAACCAGCTATAGCACGCAGTCTGCAGTATAAAATTTCAAGTACAATTGCGGGGTCGTATTCATGGTATCATTAAATATCTCCGTCGGTGGTTATATATGCATACTGAAGTCTGCTTTTGTAGACATAGTCGTCGTTTATGTTGTTATGGGCACGCACCCACATTATAACCTTATATTATCATGGTAGCAGAGACTTCGTAGCATCACTGCAGG
>NW_014577076.1:804376-829622 GCF_000485595.1 Priapulus caudatus
CAGATGTACGAGCAGCAGCTACAGAAGCTGCGCAGCCAGATCTCACCAAACACACCCACGAACCCCTACGGCTCGTTCGGTGACCTACGAGGGGTCACGTCACCTAGCAACGCCAATGTCAATGCGCGATACAAGCAGTGGGCCGAAGAAAAGTAAGCCGACGTCGCGAATGATGTCGTAACACGCCAGCAGGGATGTGTGACACCTGTGCGGTTTATCGTGCGTGGGGGTTCATTCATGTTGCCTGGTATTATGCTAAACTCAGGTATATTGTGTTATAGACTGTAGTTAAAATTCTGTTGGTGCACGGGGATTTGCGAACATGCGCCGAAAAACAGATAGACTCCTTGTTTGTATTCCTGTCTAAATATTTACAGTGCATACTGGCAGGCAGTTGGATTTGTCGTGGCTGCCGTATATGATTAGATTGTGCGTGGTTTTGAAGTAAGAAGTAATTTTATCGTTTACAAAGAGGCCTGATGTTTAATGGATTTTTTCGCCAAGAGGGCTTACATTTCCTGCAAGTAGGCAAACGTGAGCAAATGGGGTTTGGGTTTGTAGTTAGTTGCACTAAAGAATTTATATAGGCCTGTTTAGATGGAAATTTGAAGTGAAATAAGGAACATTACCAAAATCCTTTTTCCTAGGTGGATCGCACATGATGTAATGTGCTCATTTGTATACATGAGCAATATATGCTGGCAGGCTTTGAACATTGAAATTACTGGTACCTGAAATGATTTTCGTATTTCGCCTACCATTTTACGGGGTGGATCATACTCTCAGTTGGTATAGGCCAATGAAATTCTGAGTACTGCACACATTGTGTAGTCAAATACATGTAGATATAATCTGTTTTCATGAGAAAGTATTGAGTTGAAAATGCTTCCAGTCGGCATCCATTCTGTTTCAGTCGATCATTTTATGCGAACAAGAAATTGTTTAAAGCTGGCCATGAACAGCAACTATGAATGCAGTAAAGGGAGGATCGCATACATCACCATAATGTGTGATTACTTTTGCCAGGGATAAGGTCTTCAAGGCGAGTCTGACAAAGCTGAGGGAGGAGGTGGTGAGGGCAAACGCCATCACTAGAGAAGCAAACTATCTGTCAGAGGAGCTGGCGCGGCGCACTGAGTTCCACGTCACCCTGCAAATTCCTGCAGCCAACCTCAGTCCCAACAGGAAGGTGAGAGAAGCCATGCTATCACTGCAGCCGACTTATATATGTCATTGTTTAACATCACCTCTTAGTTACCAAGGGCAGGCAGGTCACGTTACCGTGTGCCCTTGTTTTACACACATTTACAGCAGTCTATAGTGCAAGCTCACTGTCATTCACTGTTTAGTTCAAAGTAAACCGTAGTACAGTTAACTGTGTGAAAGTAGGTATGATAAAGTATTTTTGCATCATCAAATGTAGTTATTGTGATGATTCATGTAAAATCTTTTGCAACGGCAAGTTTAATAAGGATCTCATTATGAGGTGTTATTCTGTCGGTGCTAGCATTGTTGTGGTTTTACAGAGAGGAGCGTTTGTCAGTGAACCAGCAATCCTCGTAAAACGGAAAAACAAGAGCAAGCAAGTGTGGTCGCTAGAGAAACTAGAGAACAAAATCATAGACATGAGAGAGCTGTATGAGGAGCGCAAGGAAAAGGGTCTTCCTCTGAAGGTATGCCAACAGTAGTGCTGCTTTTCGTATATGTTATAGTGAGTAAGTCCTGCCCTCTATGATGTTAAGGAAAGGAAAGCGCTTCCCTATATAAACATAAGAAAGTACGTCATGCACTCTTTATAAACAATGGAGATAATCAAATTTTTCAAATCTGTTCTTCCTCTATAACACGTCCATTTCGCATCTACGTTGATTATTAAGAAGTGCTGCAAATATAAAAAGTTCACATCAATATCTATTCAGCACGATACGATGTGTTTCACGCCGTGCGTTGTTCACAGGACGAGGTTCCGGTGAAGGGTTACGATCCGTTCTACGAGTCACAGGAGAACCACAACCTGATCGGTGTCGCAAACGTCTTTCTGGAGGTGCTGTTCCACGATGCTAAGCTCGACTATCAGGTTCCCATCATCAGTCAGCAGGGCGAGGTACGTACAGTTGCAGCATTCCGCTCGGTATAATAGCATTGTCCTGCTGCTGTGACATTGATGCCATCCCACTGTCACCATTAGCATTCTGCAACGGTGACAATGTCCTGGGTGTCTCTGCGAAAATATTAATCCTTATGACAATCGCCACTCTTCAGCTATGTCTCCACTAGGGTGGTCCTGCTTTTGAGCACTCTGTCCTCCGTCCTGCGCCGCCTCGAGCCGGACGTTAATTTGTCCTCCTTTTTGGGGTCTGACTAGCTCTACGTTCGTACAGCGGTGCGGTGGCGCTAGTGTTTGTGCAGTCCACCCCTTCGGTGATCTAACAGAAACTCCTGGCCAACATAAAACTTCTGGAGATAGCAAGTAAAGGGCAGAAATACCAAAAATAGATGTATTCTTTTCTTTCAATTTTTTATTAATACTGTATGAAAAAGTATCATGTTAGAATTTTTATTGAATAAAGTAACTAAAGTGATAATCTGTTTGCATTCGTTGTTTTTGCAATACGGTTTAAATTTCATAAAAAAAACTTGCACTTTTTTTTGAAACACTAATATATGGTAACCTATGACCACGTGCGCAATGTCCTCCTGTTTGGAAATTTGGAAATGGCCACCCTAGTTTCCACACACACGGCACGGCACTGCACGGCAAAACGCCGCGCCGTTGTGCTGAAAAAAGTGCATTCATTGAGATTTAGCGCATTGTGTCTGAGCGCATTGTGTTCACTCTGGTTCAGTGCACTGAATTTGATCAGAAATTATACATGTGCTTGTTGTCTATTGGCTGATAGTGGCGTGACCAGAACACGTGATAAAAAACAATTGCGTTGATTGGTTCAATTGTCTTTCGCCGTACACAGCATCCGGCAAAAGTCAAACTCATTTGACTTTCCCCGTTGCCGTGAAACCGGGCCGGCTCCGTGCCGTGTCAGTGGAGAGTGGAGACTGTGCCATAAGATATTTATAGATTTGAATTTTGCCAGAACGGGTGTGTCAGTCCTTGGTTGTATCGATACAATTTCTGTGTAGCAGTGAGCTGTTTCCAAATTAATTTCATTCTTTGTGAACGTTATGTATGTTCTAATATACATCTGAGCAGTCACTTGTCTTCTAATGCGTACTCTAACCACATTGCTAATTTGACTCTAACATGTCATCTTCTGTCTACTTCACATACAGATACAGACTATGCTACGTTATAAAAATAGCTTGTTAATGTCATCTGTATCTAGCTAACTGGCTTGCAAGGTGATCGCATTCAGATGTATACCAGCAGCTCGTTCTGTCTTCTCTTCCTCTGGCCTCTCTCCTCTTTCCCTCTATACCCTCCTACTTCTTCCTCTCTCTTTCTCTCTCGTCTCTCTAGGCCTCTCTCTTCTCAATCTATCCGCCCTCTCTCTCTCTCTCTCTCTTCTCGTCTCTCTCTCTCTCCTCTCTCTCTTCTTCTCTACTCTCTCTCCTCTCTCTGCTCTCTCTCTCTCTCTATCTCTCTCTTTTCTCCTCTCTCTCTCTCTCTTTCTCGCTCTCTCTTTCTCTCTCTCTCTCTCTCTTTCTATCTCTATCTCTCTCTCTTTTTTTCTCTCTTTCTCTCTGACTCCCTCTCTCTCCCGCCTGCTACTGGGCTGCAGGGAGAATGGTCATGCAGATGTGCAGCAACAGCTCATGGGTTCTCTCTTGTTCTCACGCTCCTCGTCTAGGTTGCAGGCAGACTACACGTGGAGCTGTCACGTACCGCAGGCACGCTCGGCTCTGACCGCATGGGCGACGCAGAGATCGATGAGATGGACATAAACAAGAACAATATCGACGATGACTCAAACATGCCGACCAGCCACATAACCGTCAAGGTATAGCTGAATTACAGGGGCATGGCTGGGTACTGTAGGGTGCAGTTCCACTGGGTTAGCTTCGGGGGCTTTGTTGGGTGAACATGGGTGTCGCGATGTTAGTAAGTAACTGCCCATCTCGACTTTTGTTAGTCTTCTTGTAACTTTTGTTATGTAATCTTGAGAGGTGCTGAGATGTAACTGTGAAGGTGTCACAGGAACAGTACAGGCAGTTACAGCTGATTGCATCGCACACGTTCACACGTGCTAAGCCATCCAGAACCTTACTAGCCCCTTTTATATATTACCCCTTGTCATGCAAAGTTATGGCATAATTTTTCTTGGTTGCTTGAAACCCAGCCAGCTAAGAAACCCTCTTGAAGGCCTTCCTCCTCCTTCCCTCCCCATCCACTCAAGATAAATGTGTATTATGTTTTTTTCTCGCTTCTCACTGTTAACTTTACAGAGGCTAATTAATCAAAATATTTTTACTAGAGAGTAGATGGGCAGATATAAGTTGATTTAGATGATTAGTTCTCATAGAGCATTAATTAATTTCTGATTGGCTTCCGGCAGCTTGTGATAAAGGAGGCGTCGGGACTGCCACCACATCTGTCCAACTTCGTATTCTGCCAGTACAATTTCTGGGGTGAGAGTGAGTCAGTGGTGGTGGCACCGGACATCAACCCTGATGGCCTGATACAGATAGAAACGCCAAAGAGAGGCGCCACATTCCATTTTAACCATGAGAAGGTGTGTATATCATCTTTGGCATAGTATATACTGGTATACGTCTATGTGACGACTTGTACAGTGTTCATAGGTCATTTTCGTTAATTTACATGACATTGCATTGCATTACGTCAATAGCACATAAACCAATTATTAAACAACATAACCGTTGATGTGCTCATGATTACAATTACATAACATTAAATTGCATCACATTACATTACATTGCAGTGCATTGCATTGAATTTAACTAAAAAAAGCAGGTCCATTGTTACATCATTATTTTAGTACCAGCTTGTTTCCGTTTATGTGCTGTATGGGTTTTCCCACCAACTTGTACGAAGCCAGCTAGCCATTTTGAGTAGCCGGCTGCCTAGTCTCTGTGCTACCCATGCAAGTGTGCGCTGTTCCTCGTGCGCCGTATATATCACCATGATGAGGACATATTTTCATTTTATTTGAATGAATACGCATGATAACAAGGTTGGGGAATATAAATATGTCTGAGAAAATTTCTCAACATTTTGTTGCAGTGCTGCTGGTAAAATAGGACAAATCGCCAAAAGCTTCTGTATTAAAACATGATAGTTGGTTTTTTTTTGCAGCATATAGTGAATGAGAATATTTTAGTGCTTTTATATTGACGCATTTTCTCTATGTAATGGAATGGCTTTCATCTTGATGCATAAGCGTTATTACATATTATAACATTATAAACCTAAAATGTTTGTTAAATTTACTGCATGTAATAAGATTTGGTGACAAAAATCTTGGTTAATGCAAAGCAGGTGTGCCCAAATACAAAAGTTTTATTACCCATTACACCTGCCATTATTTTCCATTATTTGCATAAAGGAGACCGCCCTTAAAAGGTTAAACAAGACAGCCCTTAATTGCTACGCAGCCATTAACAGGAAATTAAATAATTTTCCCATTTAACCTCATCACAGGATAGGTTTTAACCAGCGGGTGCTCGTAAAGCACCAGCCGTTCTTAAATTGCCTGTACAGCATGGCAACAGTATCCGCGGGAGGCACTATAGCCTCAAGTGTCTTTGTGAAATGTCTTAACGAATGAGTGTGGTTAATTGTTATTTCCGCTGAGGGATGCCCTGTTGCCTTTGTATTGCTGTGATTATAAGGTTCTGTGTCTGACTTATATCTGGCTTCGGTAAGCTTGTTGGTTCATCAACCTACATCAGTGTCAGGGGATGCTACACCACATCATTAATCACTGTCACGGGTCATCATACGGCAACACTGTCATCTGTATAGCTCACTTTATAGGGACATCTGTGGGTCTCCCATCATGAGACATCGTGCAACGAGTCCACTGCCTTTAATGTGTAGATAGTTCATGTGGCGACACCTGTGATCGTACATAGTACTGTAAGGTTGTGCGCTGCAGGAGCTTTGTATGTGCGGTAGTGCATGTGGCGCCACCTGTAGTGATAATCGTGTATGATTGTGTGTTCTGTAGGAGCTGGTAGTGCAGGTCGCGGATGAGTTCCTTGAGCACTGCATGGAGGGAGCGCTGTCCGTCGAGGTGTGGGGTCATCGCAGCTCCGGCTTCGGCACATCCATCCTCGGCTGGGAGATGGACAGCATCAATGCTAAGACACGCTCGCTGTCAGACAGGTATCTACATCGATATCACCAACAGCACACTGCAATGAAAGAATCACCATCATTCTTATATGCTGTTGATTTCAGTTGTTAGTTTTGCCCCGTACTACTTCACGATTACTCCCTGCTTGTTCTACTTTACGTAAACCGAAATGTTCAAAAATATTGAAAACAGTACAGTTTTGGTGTTGTAACAACCTATTCTGCTATATTTGCACAGCAGACACAGCAATAGTTTATGCAATTTCTGAAGTCATCTAGATCTGTCTTTAGTGCCCTGTGACTGTACATGGTGACAGTGATTGTCACATCGTTACAGGTGGAGGGAAGTGAAGCGACGGTTCTTGTGTTTAGTGTCTTGTAAGCATACATAGTAACAGAGGTTAGCACATCATTACAGGTGGAGGGAGGTGTATCAGCAGTTATTGTGTCTAGTGTCTTGTGAGCGTGCATAGTACCAGCCATTGGCACATTTTACAGGTGGAGGGAGGTGAAGCGACGCTTGGAGCTGTGGGTGGAGATCCATGAGCTGAATGAGCACGGCGAGTACGCACCCGTAGAGAACGTCGTCAAGCCGGAGATCTTCACCGGCGGCGTCTTCCAGCTTAGACAGGTGTGGCATAGAGAGACGTAGTATCGTTGATGGGTGGTAGAGGAGCGAGAGACACCTTCATTTCTGTGAATGCATGGAGTGAAGTGCCTTCACTGATAAGGCAGGGAGTGAGCTGAGCTTTATAAAAGTGAGGCAGGGAGAAAGCTGCGCATTGTGGAAGTATGGCAGGGAGTGGGTGTGCTTTATAAAGGTGCAGGTATGTAGGAAAAGAGCAACCCTATATTAAAGTGAAGCAGGGAGAGCTGACTTTCATAAAATTAAGGCAGAGAGAGAGCTGTCCTTCATAAAAGTAAGGCACAGAGAGCTGCTCTTCATAGAAGTGAGGCAGAGAGAGTGAGAGTGCTCCACTGTATGTAGGTAATATTGGGGGGGAGCAACTTTTATACCTGCTGGGCCTAGTATTAAAGGGAGAGTTTACTCTAGGTTCTAGGGTTATTTTCAGCTAATTTAGGTTATAATTACGCTACATAAAAAGTTTCATGGTTCAATCACCATTAGAAATATTATTAAAAAATGTTTTAAAACTAACGACTCAGTTTGATTACAACGACGGTGGCGCCACTCAAAGCGCACGATCTGATAAGTTGCGCAAAACCACTTTCCAGCCAAGGGCTACAGACCGAGGGTGTTTCTTATTTATTAATTTAAAAGCAAAAGGATTGTAATATCTTATAAACGACATATATAGTTTCAGTTATAATATGGATAAATTTGCCCTAAAATGAATATCGTTCGGTTAAATAGCATTTAGTTATAAATATAATTGCACTTTTATGATTAGCCCTCGGTCTGTAACCTGCAAAATAAATTGTCAAATACGCAACTTTTTCGGGGTGGCAGCACGGTCGCGGGTGTCATGGCGCCGTTCAAATTTCGTAGCGTTGATGTGTAAATAATTATAACAATTAAATTAGGTATCTGGTAACAAATACGTGTGGGTATAGACGATTTGTTATACAGTAAGTACAGTTGTATGCAGTAAAATCCTAGAGGCTACTGTCCCCTTTAACGTTTGTCGGCACTGCACCATACGTGAACTAAACATCAATTGGTCATTAGTCCTTCTTTAGTCACCATGGGAATTCACAGAGTGTGATTTAATGCTACATGTATGTAATAGCACAGCCGGTATTGGATTCTAACGTTTTTAACAAATCTCATCAATCAATCGGCGGCAGTGCATGACATCTGAAAGCACTCACTACGCAACACTGAGATATAGAAGTCTGGCGTCAATGCCCCCATCGCCTAAATATAATGACGTAAAATGTGTATTTTCTGTTTTCAAACACATTCTAGTTCTTTGCTAGTGCTATACTACCCTTCTATTCTTTCTAAATCTGCCAACTGTGTGGCAGGATGAGTGCGTTATGCATGACAAATTAATCATACTATTTGACTTGCCTTGAAACATCAAACATTAACCAACACTCTTCCCCTATATCAATGGCATTTCTATGTGATAATAGCTAACCCGACTGACACTGACTGTGCCCTTCATAAAACGCAAGGTGCCAGATATGTCATGGGAAGGTCACACGAGGGTAGCAGGTGTGCATAGTGATGTACAGTGGATTCATTGGTAGGAAGGTGGTAGGATGTATGGTACCCATTTAAAGGTGTACCTGAACACCTCCAAGTGTGTGAGAGGCCGGAACTGCAATGTGGTGCTCATAGGAGCACGTATATTTAGCACGACCCATGACGTTAAGCGATCATTGAGTAGACCTATCAGTAAATGAAATTGAGAGAGAAAGTTACCCTGCTATCAACTATTTACGTGTGCGAAGCATACCCATGCAGGCTAGTAGTATTTCATATATCAATTAATGCCTATAATACACCGAATTGGAAACCTACAGTTGTAGCGGTCTCAGTGTCTTCATATATAATTGTCCATCGACGGCCTCTCACACTCCAATCACGTAGCGTCCAACGTTAAATTACATTGCCGTGTATCGTGCAATGCAACATACAACGCTACACAGTGGTCTCACAGTGGTCTACTGCCACACACAGTACTTTACAGAAACGAATCCTACGATAAAACATTCGATATTAGCTCTTTCTATCAGGCGGACGTTTAGTGCTACGGGAGTTAAGATGTGAGTTTTTACTGTCGCATGCCTAATTGGTTGAAGAGCCACGTGTGACCAGAATTTGTCCTGCTGCAGGGTCACTCGCGGCGTATCCTCGTGCGCGTGAAGGCAGTACCGAACTCCGGCACGCTGCCCCTCATCTGTGACTGCATCAAGTCCATATCAATCGGCAGCGTGTGCGTGCGCTCAAAGCTGCAGAAGTCACTCGACTCCTATCAGGAGATCGACCTCGACCTACTGAAAAACAAATGGTCAGAGGCGCTCGGCAGGAGGCGGGAATACCTGGACGAGCAGATACAGAAGATCATCAACAAACCAGGTAAGCCATAGTCCACGTCACACTGCTGACCCTGGGTCAGGCACTGCCACCGCCCACGCTACCTCACTGACCTGTCATCTCTAACCTTCGGTCAGGCACTGCCACCGCCCACACTGCCTCACTGACCTGTCATCTCTAACACTCGGGCAGGCACTGCCACCGTCCACGCCACACTGCTGACCCTGGGTCAGGCACTGCCACCATCCATGCTACCTCACTGACCTGTCATCTCTGACCCTCGGTCAGGCAACGCCACCGTCCACGCCACATTGCTGACCATGGTTGTTAATTCAATTGCCAAAGGCACCGCTCATGTCAACATTGCAATTTCTCCACGCAGACAAGAGCGATGCGGACATTGACAGAGAGCGCAGTCTCATCGATCAGTGGGTGTGCCTCACTGAGGAGCGTAATGCCGTGCTCGTGCCGACCGCAGGCAGCGGCATCCCCGGCGAGCCGGCTGACTGGAGCCCGCCCGCCGGCCTCGAGCAACACATTCCTGTCATCTTCCTCGACCTGAACGGTGAGCGGCAGCTGCGCATGTCGATTAGGAGGTTTAGCCGTGTGCGTGCATGCGTGCATGTATGTATTTAGGTGTGTGCATGCGTGCGTGTACGTGTGTAGGTGAGTGCGTGCGTGTACGTGTGTGTGTAGGTGCGTGCGTGCGTGCGTGTACGTGTGTAGGTGAGTGCGTGCGTATACGTGTGTAGGTGAGTGCGTGCGTGTACGTGTGTGTGTAGGTGCGTGCGTGCGTGCGTGTACGTGTGTAGGTGAGTGCGTGCGTGTACGTGTGTAGGTGCGTGCGTGCGTGCGTGTACGTGTGTAGGTGAGTGGATGTGTGCGTGTACGTGTGTAGGTGCGTGCATGTGTGTGTGTGTACGTGTGTAGGTGCGTGCGTGTGTGTAAATGTGTAGGTGCGTGCGTACGTGTGTGTGTGTACGTGTGTAGGTGCGTGCGTGTGTGCATGCGTGCGTGTACGTGTGTAGGTGCGTGCGTGTGTGTACGTGTGTAGGTACGTGCGTGTGTGTACGTATGTAGGTGCGTGCGTGCGTGCGTGCGTGCGTGCGTGCGTGCGTGCGTGTACGTGTGTAGGTGCGTGCGTGCGTGAGTGGGTGTACGTGTGTACGTGCGTGCGTGCGTGCGTGTATGTGTGTAGCTGCGGGCGTGCGTGCGTGTACGTGTGTAGGTGCGGGCGGGCGTGAGTGGGTGTACGTGTGTAGGTGCGTGCGTGCGTGCGTGTACGTGTGTAGGTGCGGGCGGGCGTGCGTGGATGTAGTCTATAATTACCCATGTTGAGAAACGCGTGTGGAGATTCGCGGGGACAGCGTATGGTTTGTCTTTTGTAGGCTAAGCTCTTGCACCGTATCACCATGCAATGTAGAATATAGTTTATAAACAGCCACATAAGCTAATAAGGTGACCGTCTTAGATCATTGCATTGAATATTCCTTTATCGGTATTTTTGTGCAGCTGATGATATGAGCACGAGTAACGTGGATGGTCTGCAGGGAGCTGGCATCAATTCCATCCTGCCTAAGGAACATGGAACAAAGTTCTACAGCCTGCCCATTGTCAAATTCTCTGAACACGAAGTACGTGCTTGCGAGATGCAGTACATGCGAGACGCAGCTTTAGCAATTCTGTAGTAGAGTATCGTGTAATATTCGAGGTTGAAGCCATAGTATGGTGGCCGAGATGGCTACAGATATTTTTATTATTTATTTTTAATTTATTTTCATTCCAAATTCATTTTCATTTCAAATTCATTTTCATTCCAAATTCATTTTCATTTCAAATTCATTTTCATTTCAAATTCATTTTCATTTCAAATTCATTTTCATTTTTATTTCAAATTCATTTTTATTCCAAATTCATTTTCATTCCAAATTCATTTGCGAGAAATCGCGGTGGCCGAGATGGCTACGGATATTGGTAGGGGCGGAGTGACGTCACTTCCCCTTAGTGGGACTCGACAAACCTTCAAAACAAGAGAACAAACGCCAGTTGTTTTGGTTTATGATAGGTAGATAAGTAGGTTTTTCTGATGTATATTTCATGAAAAACACATTTTACTCATTAATATAACATATAATATCACTATAATTGCAATTCTTTGTGTGAATGTGTTATTTTCATCTCCATCTTAAAGTTATGAGAGGGTCTCGGCTCTCATAATACGACATACGTACGTACGTACGTACTGCCTACTGCCATACTGGTACTATAGCCCTTTGCTCCGTCGCAGGATAATGGTATGCTATTTCTGAATTGTTAGATGGCGGTACGTAGTCCATAAAACGTCTTGAACTGACCGTTAGACTGGTTCGCGGCCCCACTGCTCTCGTGCGGTCGTGCCGTCTAGCATAGCGAGCTTCTGAGTGGTGCTGGCGGTGGGGACCAGTCTAGAGCTCACGTGTGATGTGGTTATCGCGTCCTCGTGTTGCTAACAGCAAGCAAACGCCGCATAGGCACACGGCGCGCACACACGCACACGCGCGCACGCACGCACACGCATATGCACACGGCGCGCGCACACGCAAAGGCGCACGCACACACACACGCTCCTGCGACGGAGCGAAGGGCTATAGTACCAGTATGGCAGTAGGCAGTACGTACGTACGTACGTATGTCGTATTACGAGAGCCGAGACCCTCTCATAACTTTAAGATGAAGATGAAAATAACACATTTACACAAAGAATTGCAATTATAGTGATATTATGTGTTATATTAATGAGTAAAATGTGTGTTTTTTATGGAATATACATCAGAAAAACTTATTTATCTACCGATCATAAACCAAAACAACACATTTACAAACGGCGTTTGTTCTCTTGTTTTGAAGGTTTGCGAGTCCCACGAAGGGGAAGTGACGTCACTCCGCCCCCACCAATATCCGTAGCTATCTCGGCCACCGCGATTTCTCGCAAATGAATTTGGAATGAAAATGAATTTGAAATGAAAATGAATTTGAAATGAAAATGAATTTGAAATGAAAATGAATTTGAAATGAAAATGAAAATGAATTTGAAATGAAAATGAAAATGAATTTGAAATGAAAATGAATTTGAAATGAAAATGAATTTGAAATGAAAATGAATTCGGAATGAAAATGAATTAAAAATAAATAATACAAATATCCGTAGCCATCTCGGCCACCATACTATGGTGATGAACATTGATTGCTCATTCTGTCTTGGTTCCAACTCATGTTTGGATGTGAGAACAGTCACTGTTCGTTTGCTCCCTCTGTTTTGATTGATTGTTTCTAACCATATCCAGATTCGGTTGTTTCGTTTAGGAAGGTTTCTGTCCACCTTCTCATATAAAGTTTTGGCTACTACATGACAATCTCTGGTAGGGTTGCTTCATGCCATCTGAGTATTTCTTCCCTTCATGTAATCATGAAAGATTTGCTGATCCATGCCATATAACTGCTTGTTTTGAAAGTATGCAATTGGTAAAAATATTAGACGTGTGATTTGTGTTGCATATTCTGCTTACAGGTTTGTTCCCTGTGTTCGTGGGACTCCTCCATCCATGACTCTCCATACTTGAACCGAGTGACACCACCGAACGAGAGGATTTACCTTATCCTGAAGGCAACTGTGCAACTGTCACATCCAGGTGATGTCCACATTCATTACCCCATATTATATTTATTAAAGTAGATGAGTTTGTCCCTGTCTCTTTCCCTCTATTTATTACCTTCCTTCCCTCACTTTTTCTTGCATTCTCGCTTTTCTCTTTCCCGCTCTTCATTTCTCTCATTCTCCTTCTACCTCCTCCCTCCCTCCCTCCTTCCCTCCCTCCCAATCTCTCTTCTTTCTCTTACTCCCACTCATCCTCCCTTGTTCATCCTTCCTCTCTCCTTCTGTTCCCGCAATGACTAAACTGCATATGGAAATGTCACGTTATTTCTATCTGCTGCTGTCACTGTAGGTGTCATGGAGCTGGTCTTACGCAAACGTATTTGCATCAACGTCTACAAGAGACAAAGTTTCACGGAAAAGCTTTTCAAGAAGATCGGCATGCAGTGGGACACTCTGCATGCATGCGGTGTACAGTACGAGATCGTGTCAAACATTCCAAAGGTATGTGCATTTCATAATACCATACTCTATGTCGTATGTTTTTATGACATCGAGATTAGAAAATAAAGAACACAATATTTCTTTAGCGTCTTTTGCACCATGCACTGTTTACAAACACTTGTTCATTATGTAGGTATTAATGGGGAAAACATTAAAGCATATCATCAGCATCGTTATATATAAAAGCATTTTAAGCTAGTGAATACTAGCATTTACTAATATTGTTTTTTATGCAATTAATCAGTTACAATATTGTTGCTTGTGAGTGGATCCATACTCCAAGCTATAGGTCAATAACCGTATATATAATCGTCTTCTATAACTTTAATAAATTAAAAGATTACTATCCAGCTAGACTATCTAGACCTGCTTTCATTTGACTATCGAAATGAGACAAACTGAGCATTAATAATATATGCGCAGTGAAATCAATAACAACGATTGCTTCTCCAACTAAACCAAAACTAAAATCAAAATTGTCATTATACTTTGTGTGTTATTCAAGTAGACTTATGTGTGCAGCGATAGATTAGATTAACATTGCCACTGATGTCTGCAGGCTTCAGAAGATCCAGAGGACCGGGAGTCACTTGCGCTGATGGCAGCAGCATCCGGTGCCAGTGGGGACCAGGAAGAGGGGCAGTCGTACATCGAGCGCTATATCCATGGCGTGTCAGCAGTGGAGAGCATACTCGCGCTGGACAGGCTTAGACAGGTGCTGTCATTGTGTCGCCCTAGTGCGCAGAAATATACCTGTCCGTCATTAGCAAAATTACAATTTCGTTCTTGGTTAGATATTTTCTCGTTGAATATTGTTTCATTAAAATTGAACAAAAATTAATGATATCCATGGAATGTCGCAGAAAATTATTTGACATGAAAAATATCTATGCCAACAATATTTTTTCAGAATAAATATTTCAAAGAAAAAATGGTATTTATGAAGAAGTGTGCATAATAGTTGGTACTGGAGTGTACGTTTTTCATTAAGTTGTTGTGACTCTGACTTGGTAGTTGACTTTTCACAGGAGGTTGCAGTAAAGGAAATGTTAGCAGTCACAGGCAAACCCATCAGGAAAACGGCCAGTGTGCCTAATATTTCCAACGTGAGTTTCCCTCGTCCACTGTGTCGTCTCGGCCAGTCTTCCATTCACTTGTTGCCATGTTGAGATTTACCAGTTATCATACTGTTACTTTCACCTTCCTGTTATCCTTCGTCCGAAGTGAGTTGCAAAATTTCTCTTCAACCAGTTGTAGCTTGAAATTACCCTCCGTGTTATTGCTGGTTATCGTCATACATGTGTGCATGTTCCCTCGATCATAGGCTCAGTATCCCTGGCATTTGCGGTGGATTTTTAATTGTACGTCGTTATTAACACACTGGTGCACTGCTTGACTCTGACCCTCGCTGCTACCCTTGCTGGCTGTCATGCGGTGCACATTTATGAGATGATTACTGCATTTTGTTATCATATTTACATTAATCTACGATAATTTGCATGCAGCACATGTAGGTTACAGCAGATAACAAATAACAGCACGTATTATAGTCTAGCATGAATATAACATGTATATTGAATTCGATACATACATGCATATACATATATATATATATATATATATGTATATATATATATATATATGTATATATATATATTTATATTTTTATATATATGTATGTATTCACTAATAGCGTTCCTGGCGTTCTTCGGGTTATATTCTACATCAAAATTCATTCTTGGTAGCTCCTCGGTATAGGGATGTCACGTACGAGGTTAAAACGGGAGTAATTTGAGTTTGGTGTGTATTTTTAAATTCATCACATATTTTTCATTAATATTCAGAATATTCTATTCAGAATATTCAGTTCATTGTGTCGGCAGTGTGATGATCAGATCAGTGTTGTGTCATTATTCTCATGAAGTTTGGATATACCCCTAATGGATTCCCCTTTGCAGTTTGATTTGTTTAGATCGGTGTCGTGTAAGTTTCCCCTGCATCTTGCTGTAGTGCGTACAACACGTGTGTTTTGTTTTACAGATTTCTAGATTCCACTCTGAAAGTAGTCTAACGGAACTTGCCCCTACTAGTAGGTTAGAAGTTCAGGTACTGCCACATATTTATTTGCTTTGCTTTCTACCGTTTGTTTCGAATGCACGCGTAATAACACTGCGCATGGCCCCACGGCCGCGTGTTCGCTTGTTTCTCTAACTAACCAAGCGTCGTGCCTAAGGCGTAGTGGAGTGCTATGTCCAGTATGCGTGTAGATACAGCCATGGATAACCGATGCACGTATGGCATAATTAGTGACATATCAATTGTATATATGTCATATCTGTTGACACAGCCTCTCAGTTAACCGACGCGGCTATTAAAAATTCCACTGTATGTGTTAAGACAGACTGATATGGCAATATCATAGAGTGCCAGCAAAGCATGTTCAACCTGTGTGTTGTGCCCGGGAGCATGGCAAATTTACCTGGCCTTGCCTCAGGGCACCTACTATGGCAGAACACTGTAGTGAAAACTACTGTGGTTTGGCTTTCAATCAGCAGAGTATTGAGAAATGAACCTGCAATGGGCCAACAGTCCATTCAGAAGTCTGGATCAAAGAGATTCAGAAAGTATTTAAATTTGCATTTATAATTTATAGCTATATAGTGAAGAGTAGAAAGGTTTACACATGGGTACATCATTGTCGACAGTGATGCGGGTATATATTAGGTTATTGGACCTTGTCACTGCGACACGGTCAACCTCGAAAACCGACCGCAATTTCGGTGTGCAGACACTTGACAAAAACACGGTGATGTTGCTATGGACGTTCGACCTTTACACTGATGTTTAATCATAATTATTGGCAATGAAAATCTAGTAAACCATCCATATGTCTTTTATATACTATCATTGGATTTCATTGGCAATAAAAAGTGCAGCTTGACAAAGGCAACAAACTAGTTATCGATTGGTTATATACTAACTTTTGTGCTAGGAACAAATCTTTGATTCATCTTGAAATTAAAAATTCACCTCTTATAGGCCTAGTTGACCACGCAGAGAAATCTTGAGAAAATACTCTGGAATAGTCGCAGTGGGAAGGTCCTTGCTGGTGTGTGTGCGTGCGTGCGTGCGTGCTGGGGTCAATCGCTCATTCGGTTGTAGGTGTGAGGTTGAAGGCTCGTGTTTGTGGTTTGTCAGTGCCGTGCAGACAGCGTCATGGAGCTGCACCGCATGTCCCCGGACTTCTCCATCCCTAGCCACCAGTACGTCACCTCGTGGGAGAAGGAGTTCCGTCGCAAGTCGCTCTCCGACACCTTCCGCAAGCAGAAGGACCGCGACAGGCTCACGCCAACCAAGGATTTAAAGGGCACATTTCCTGGTCTCGGTAAGTCGCACGTTTGTGCTGTACGGAACATATGCGCAGACTCGATGTTGTGTTGCATTCCAGGGAAGGGAGGCAAACTAGGGGAAGTACTGTTTCTCTACTCTATTTCTCTACTCTATTATTGCTGACAATTTCCTGTAAATGCCGTGCACATGCTCCTCTGCAACACACATGTCTACCGCACGCACGCTGCCACACACTGACACATAAATATAGAGTCATATTTATGTTTATGTGTCATATTTATATTTATATATTTATATTTATATTTATGTTTATGTGCTATATTTATATTTATGTGTCGGCGTGCGGCAGCGTGCGTGCGCTGGACATGTGTGTTGCAGAAGAGCAGGTGCACGGTATTTACAAAAAAATTCACGGCAATAATAGGCGAAAGAGAGTAGAGAAACATTAAGACGTTAGTAGTAAATAGATTTCGTATTTATTTAGCATTATATTTTATTGAAACGCTCCCAAGTGCCTGTGTATGTGATGTGTGAATTGCCAGCGGATGAACGAAATCTGAAGCGATGCTTAACAGCCCTGCATTATCTTGAGTTGGCGATCATTTGGACGAGAGTTGACTTCAGTATTCTGTGAGAGTCGTGGGTGGGACGAGGTCGGTGGCAAACTTGATGCCTCATATGCTACTGCCTTTTTGCGTTCCATTTGGCATTAACAGTTACTGGCTTGCCATGTGTTACTTAGACGCTACCGATTTGCGGTGTCGTTTGGCTTTCTGTGTGTCTTACTGTCGCAAACAATCGGTTTTTTTCCCGTTCACTCAGACTTCTTCATAAAATATGCTTGTTGCATTTAATGTGTGGTTCAAGTGGAGGGGAGGACAAAACGTGAGAGCGATTGATATAGCTGAATTCGCTGCAATGAATCACAATAGTTATAATTAGTAATTAAACAGTGTCATAATGTTAAATAAGTCTGTGTTTTGTAATTCTTTATCAAACATATGTTATAGTTCGTAATTGCAAGTAGGTGGCACCTGTTAACTGTTTTGTGATGTGAATGCACAGTGGAGCCCCCGTGTGTGTATATGTGTGTGTTTGAGTACATATATATATATATATATATATATATATATATATGAATTATTAAACGCTCAACGACCGCGGTTTCCTCCTTTAACCCACCTTTCTTGATTTTTCACGCAGCCCGACCAACGTTCCTCAACATTCGACCGCAAACGTATGTGAACAATAAGTCCAAATGTATGTCCACTGAAGACACATCATCAGCGCTTATTGGTTATGTTCTATTACGTTTTTCGTTGCCTGCTTCTAGAACGGAGAGCATGCTGAGAATGCGGTAGTCATACATTCCATACCGTTTGGGCTCGTGTTGTATTTAGACCTCCACCTCCAAGTGGTGCTGTGAAGACAGTTGTTGTTGTTATTGTTGTGTGTTGCGTGTTGTTCTTGTTATTGTTGTTATCGTAAATTATTAGCGGCCTCAATCAAAATTTATTGCACTTCTTGCCAGTAGATGGCACTGCAAGTCATTGGGATACAAATAGTTTATCACTGATAGAAGGCTTCACCCTGTTGCTGGGGATATGACGTCAAATGGAACTGTTGCCTTGTTAATCGTTCTACGAGGTTAATAGCACACCCATACACTTAAAGTTTCGCTGTAGAATTAGCGTTCACCTAGTTTGCAGAGTAGTGCTGATATTAACATAGTTTGTCAATTTCACTAAGTCTCCAAAGAGGTGGACGTCTAGATTAAAATATAGGATGAAACGGCCTAAGAATTTTCGCCCAGTATTTTTCATCGCATAGTAAGTGTTAAGTGTTACCGTGTGGCTTGTTTGTGATACGACTGGACTTCTTTAGGAAAGGCTGCATGTGGAAATAGTCCCTAGATTGTAGAGACATCCTGTTTAGTCAGTGTATGTACCAGTCTGTAGATGTAAACTACACACAGCTTGGTTCATTTAGGTCCACTCCACGTACAAATGGCTGGACTATAATAACGGATGACAACGACGAGAGGGTTGAATCGGAACTGTGCATTTGCTGCAATACCCACCTGATTTCCTGTATAACATGACTGTATCGTCAACTTTTAGAGCGGGAAGAGGACGTGTGGATGTACTGCTGTGTGTTTGATGTTCTGCTGCTAGTTGGGAGTTCGTGTAGCTGCATGCATAGCTAACGCAGCGGATACTTGGATCGTGGGTTATCAGTGTGTGCCGAATGAGAATGTCGAGAAGAATTCAAGTTGGCTCTGGCTTTTTTTTCTGGCCAATTGCGATGAGTGTGCTATCGGCTGTAGGGCTGTGATTAGTGGCAGGACTGGTTAGTGAAGGAATGCGAGCATGGTCACCATTTGTACGTTTGTTGGTGTGACTCTGTAGCTATACGGTTAGCTAACGCATACTGGGGGGACGTTTGGTCGAGAAGAATCGAGCAATAGCATATATTATATCGCACGCCCCTTCACGTGTAGTGAATGCCCATGTAACATTTAGGTGCAAGCGCCGCAATCAATGACAGGCGGATTTTCTTTGTGCTTGTTGTTAAGCTCCTTGTCGATTTGTAATGCCTCGTTCAGGTTAAATGTCTACTAAAATCTGATTGTTAAAATTAAACAAAAAGTATAATTTACTGTGCCGTAACTGTTCTTGCATGTGTTTAGGCCCCATTCTTTCAGGTGTTGGATCGATTGTGACACCAGAAGTCAGTGAAATATAATGCACATCTTCCCGTGCGTAGACGTTCGGTGTTTTCAAAATGACATTGCCAACGTAATTTTGCACACAGATTATTAACTTTTCTGCCAAACCTATAGTAATTTAATAAACTAGTTCAGAATTGTAGGTATATACTCAATATTCCAGTGTTCCAAAATATGCTAATTAAACTTCCTATTTAACTTAACTGAACAAGGGTGTGTAGTGAGTGAGAGTTAGGGCATGTCAAGTAGTTTGGCTTTGCTACATGTCGTATAGTAGAGCATGATTTTAGTTAAGTATTAACACTAATCTAAGTCGAATATTAATGGAGTATGCACACAACCGTATTTTGCTGGGACACGTGATTTGTGTAAGTGCGTAATAACTGAATATAGAACTCGTGTACATGAATGATGTCACAAATCATCATTGATACCATGTCCTCTTGAAATAGTGCCACTGGTTGTAATCAACTTGGCTATGGGTTTCTCCCACTGATCCTAGTCTATTGCTACGTGCTACCATTCATCAG
Organism: Priapulus caudatus; assembly: GCF_000485595.1. NCBI lineage: Eukaryota > Metazoa > Priapulida > Priapulimorpha > Priapulimorphida > Priapulidae > Priapulus > Priapulus caudatus. The sequence goes on from NW_014577076.1 coordinate 824,402, forward strand.
TGCCTCTTGGATGGTGATTACTAACTGTGCGTTGCTGTGTTTGTTCACAGCCGCATCTCCAAAATCCGGCGCAAGCCCCGTTCAGCCCGCAAAGATCGTGAAGGCCTTAAATCTAACTACATTACTGGAGGAGCAGCAACAGAAGGACCAGAGCTGCTCTCAAGTGAGCAATGACAGGCACGAGGTAAGTAGTAAGTCACATGTTTAATTGTTTTAATGTTGTTAGGTCATTATAGATTTGTTATCAGATGTCATTTTGTTATCAATCTGTGTTCGTACCGAGCGTATTCCTTCGTATTATTTCCAGTTTGATGAGGAAGAGGAGGAGGAAGAAGCAGAGGAAGGGGAAGATGATGATGAGGAGGAGGAGGAGGAGTGTCTTTCGTCGCCATCTAAATACCGCACCCGCTCGCCCGAGCAGTTTCCGCTCGACACTGACGATGCACACTTCAGCAGCTACAGCCAGCAGCAGCAGCAGCAGCAGCAGCAGCAGCCGCAGCCACAGACGCACATTGCCAAGAAGTCACGCAAGAAGGACGCGATGTCGCACTCAAACACGATCGACAGTCTGACGGAGGCCGGCGGCGGGAGGCCGCTGCAGGATCTGCCGCGCTCGGGTACCGTCGACAGCCTCACCGACGTGAAGAACCTGCCGGGCAGCGTGACGTCGAGCGGCTACTGCTCACATGGCTTCTCCTCACACACGCTCTCCTCAGAGGACTCGATCAGCCTGCGCAGCATCAGCGTTGACGAGACGCCCGACGTGGAAGCCGCGGGCAGGAGCAAGGAGCGCGGCGAGGATGGGGAAGAGGAGGACCCCACCGCCGTGAGGCTGAAGGAGGAAGAAGAGCAGGAGAAGGAGTACACTGCCACCGCGAGGCTGCAGGAGGAAGAGGAGCAGGAGAAGGAGGACGGGGAGGAGGAGGACCACACCGCCATGAGGCTGAAGGAAGAAGAGGAGCAAGAGAAGGAGTACACTGCCACCACGAGGCTGCAGGAGGAAGATGAGCAGGAGAAGGAGGACGGGGAGGAGGAGGACCACACCGCCATGAGGCTGAAGGAGGAAGAGGAGGAGAAGGGGAAGGAAGAGGAGTACCCCGCCGCCACAAGGCTGCAGGAGGAAGAGGAGCAGGAGGAGGAGGAGAAGGAGAAGGAGGATGAGTACCTCGCTGCCGCGAGGCTGCAGGAGGAAGAGGAGCAGAAGGAGGAGAAGGAGAAGGAGGAGGAGTACCTTGCCGCCGCGAGGCTGCAGGATGAAGAGGAGGAGGAGTACCCCACTGCTGCGAGGCTGCAGGAGAAAGAGGAGAAGGAGGAGGATGGGGAGGTAGAACAGAAGAACCCCGAATGCACTGAGGAAATTAAGGAAGAATGTGTGAGTTCTGAAGCTCATGAGGGTGTTGATGAAGGGAAGGGGGATTCCGCAAGCTCTCCCGAGTGTGCTGAGGACGGAAAGGAGGAATCTAGCAGCTGTATCTCCCAAGAGCATGGCGGTGAGATGTCGGAGGCTGGCTGTAATCTGATGGACAGCGATATTCCAGAAAGCATAAATGCTCCTATTCAACCGCTGACCCCTCTCAGCCACGCTGTGCACGATAAGCCTACACACATTGCATGCAACACGGGGGATGGCGATGAGGACACCGCTGAGAATGAGCGCAGCTTCAGATGCCCTCTCACTGGTGACATAATCAGTGATTTCTCACCATTCACGAGCACGTCCGAAAAACCAAACGTAGAGCTGGAGGACAGGCTGGATGCAGACGCAGCTCTGGATGGTCTGTTGCCACCACGTGATGCGGACACGCAGGCGGTAGCAGACTCGTGTTCGCTTAGCGTCTTCGATCCAGCTAACGTGAAGCAGTCGTCACACGATGGCAGCACCGCTAATGACAGTTTAGTGTTCGGTAATGATGATGGCACGCACGCCAGCAGTACGGAACCCACGTCGGCCCAGCCAGAATGTTTACAGGAACAGTTTGCTGGCGTTCAGACCGCGATGGAGGAAAGCTTCAGTGAAGGCAACCCACAGTGGAAGCAAGGCGATATCGAGTTGTTAGGCCACAAGGCACTGATAGATGAAGAGAAGCTGTCAGGTATGTCTCATGAACTTGTCATGACTCGTTATGTGTCTGAGTGTGACTGGTGATTGTGGTCTTCATGTTCCAATGTCAGTCTCCTTAAATTTATACGTCGACGCATTCTAAGATCAGGCAGTTCGAATTTGGTTTGTCATTGCGTAACGTATTGAAACAGTAAAAACAAAATAAACGAACAAAGCTTGGTGAAAACAACAGGTTCAGTAGTACGTGAAATAAATGATATTACTTCCTAAAGCTGTTGTATTCGGTAGTTTATTGCGACTAAGCACACTATTTACATGTATTTACCTGTATTTGCATATATCTACGTGTGTTTGCCTCGCTGTGCCTGTATTTACCTGTGTTTACCTGTATTTACCTCTGCAGGTACGGACAGCGACGAGTGCTCGAGCATCTGTTCGTTTGGCAGCCGGGCTGACCTGCACCGCATGGCTGATGCGCCTGTTCCGTCCTGGATCACCGTCGGCGAGCCGGTCGTAGTGATGCCCTACACCGCCTGCGGCGTCATCAAGTTCGTGGGCACCACCGAGTTCGCTGCCGGCAACTGGGTGGGAGTGGAGCTTGATAAACCCGCAGGTAAGTGTTGCGAGTGTACGTGTACGGGTGCCTTGATACGTGGGTGCGTGCGTGCGCGCATGTGTGTGAAACTGCTTCAGTAATTGACATACTTGTCCTACTGGCACCTCTATCCGGGTTATAGACATTGTATATTATTTAGCCTAAGTTAGTACTAATCATATACTAGTTATTATACTAGTCTATATGTATTTCTGTGATTTGGGCTGGTGACTGTCATAAATGCGCTGCGTCACGTGTGTTGGGTACGGTGGGAGCGCGTGTGTTTGTGATCGGTGTATATGCGGCAACAGTGTGTGCGCGTGTGTGCGCGCGCGTACGTGTGTGCGTGCGTTTATATGTGTGGGCGTGCATAGACGCGAGGGTGTGTGTGTGCGTGTGTGTGTGTGTTTGTATGTGTGTGTCTGTGTGTGTCTGTGTGTGTGTGTGTGTGTGTGTGTGCGTGTGTGTGTGTGTGTGTGCGCGCGTGCGTGTGTGTGTGTGCGCGCACGCGTGTACCTGCGTGCGTGTGTGTCTGCGTGCCTGCGTGCGTGTGTGTCTGCGTGCTTGCGTGCCGGCGTGCCTGCGCGCGCGCGTGTGCCTGTGTGCGTGTCTAACGTGGTGAAAGCATTCGCAGATCAAAGGTAAGATTGCGTGTACTTTAACCAGGCATGTCTCGCTTGCTTGCACCGCAGGTAAGAACGACGGCTCGGTGAAGGGCGTGCGGTACTTCAGCAGTAAGCCGCTGCACGGCATGTTCGTGCGCCACGACAAGCTCGAGAAGCGCCGCCGCAAAAGTGGCGCCACCACGCCGGGATCGGCGGCGGCCAAGGCCAACCGTAACTCGTGGCGACGCAGCCGCGCCGAAGAGTCTTCCAGCTTCATGAAGCCGACGGCATCAAGCTTCGCAAAGAAGTCTGGCCGCCATTAGAGGCCGCTGCACGCGGATTCTCGCCGCCTCCAGACGGGACAGTGGTCCGGGAAGCTCACGATGCTCTGACGTAGGGGCCTGGGGAGGGTATGCTCTCTGACGTCAGGGCCTGGGGAGAGTATGCTCTCTGTTTCCAGCAACAACGAGGCAGAGGCAACTAAACATTGAGCGAGTGTGGTAGTTGCGGTGGTGCTGACTTAAGTGTGCGTACGTGTGAGGGGGGTTCGGGCATGAGCTCGTGATATAGGATTGATAAGACCGGTGATTTTCTGTGTGGTTGTCGGTCATTGCAGACAAAAAAGTGCGCGCCTTTAGGGGAGAGCTGTGCCTGATGTGTAGCATATGTCGGTTAAGACACTAGTTTTTACTTCAGACTGTTGTAGACGTAGCGATAGATATAGGCTACGATTCCAAAGAATATCTGCCAATTTTAGAAGGAAATGGTGAGAGAACATTGGTTATTTGAGTGTATCGATGTTTAGATTTATCTTAAAATGGTCTTCTTGTAATGAAAGTTTTTAAAAAACGTAAAACATGTCTAGTAACGTAAGGGTGACACACAAAGAGAGTTGAGCGAGTGAGGAAGCCAAGGGGAATTCCTCATCGAACGACGTAGGCACGCGCAAGGTGGCGGTGATGAAAGCAAAAGCTATGTACTTGCCTTCGTTTGATTTGAGAGGAGAGATCAGGTCTACGGCAGTGGTGACCGGAGAAAATGGGTGTGCAGATTTTATGCTACGACGATACTTTAAAGTTTAAACTGAACTACTCATTTATGACGGAATTTTAGCTGGTTTCTCGCTAGAAGCTTGTTGGTCAACAGACCAGACGCTCGGCTGTCTATTTAGCTGTGTAAGCGCACGCGCGTGTGTGTTTACTTATGTGCGTGCTAGCCACAATGAATGTGTGCGTGCGCGTGCGCGTGTGCGTGCGTGCGTGCCTGTGCGTTCGTATGTACGCTCGGATGTGTGTAGGTATAATTCATGACTGATCATCTTGCATTGTCACTCAGTTAATAAACGCCATAGCATGCTAAAGCATCGATCCCATGCGTATTTCAAGAGCCATTCATAGTTAAATGTGAAAACTTCGTGATGGTATTCAGAATGGCCCCAGCAGCTATACAATATACATGAGAAAATACCTATTATGTGTTACATGGTACCTATTGCATGTCACATGGTAGTGACAGTATGTACAGGTTAACTTGACAGCTATTTCAGTGTCAGGTGGTAGGTATTACGTGTCACTTTGTAGCTATTAAATACCACGCAATAGCCATTTCATGTCACAGGGCACTTATTGCATGATACGTGATGGCCATTTCATGTGACGCGGTAGCTACATTAACAGGCCTCGTAGTTATAGCATGTTACCTGTTGACTATTGCATGTCACACGGTAGCTTCAGTATGTGACATGGTAGCTATTGTTTGTCACCTGGTAGCTGTAAATGTCGCGAATGTCACATGGTGGCTATGAATGCATAGATGCGGTATGGGACGGTAGTTCGCGCTCTGGTAGCTATGCCATATGACGTGATCACTAGAATGGTAGTTATCGTATGTGACATAGGTACTGCGCGTGATATGATAACTACCGCATGTGACGCTGTAGCTATATATATATATATATAT
>NW_014577076.1:829632-837132 GCF_000485595.1 Priapulus caudatus
ACACACACACACACACACACACACACACACACACACATACACGCACGCACGTACGCAGTACACACACCCACGCTTAACTTCCCGCTGCTATAAGGCACAATTTGTTAAATAGAGTTATCGCTAATATCTGAAACCGAATCCGTAAAATCACGCGAAACGCGCGCCGTAAAGTAATTTTGCCTTAGATTAAACAGCGAGCAATTGCGTTTCGGCGATCGGCGGCGGCGGCGGCGGCGGCAGTAGGAGCGGTGGTGGAGGTGGCAATGGCGGCGGCGGCAGTAGAGGCGGTGGTGAAGGTGGCAGTGGCGGCGGCGGCGGCAGTAGGGGCAGTGGTGGAGGTGGCAGTGTCGGCGGTGGTGTAACTATAAGTTCATATAATTTTGTATATATACATATACGTGTGTGTGTGTGTGTCACATGGCAGCTACGACTAGCTTGTATAAAGTCACCGTTTGTTCGAAGACGACAGGTTGTATATAATAATATGCTATAGTAATCATGTTGTTGTTGTACAGCAAAAAAAACTGTGAGTTGTGGGTTGTGAGATATAACAAAAGCCACGTGCTTTCTGTGGAGAGGTATCGCTTGAGAGTTTAGGCAGCTGAGACACGAGCAGACGTGCAGCTGCTGTGGGCGCCATGCATGTTCCGGTCCTCGCTTAGGGTTTCCGGAAAATGTTTCATGTGTTATAAACAAACGAACTTCTGTTGATCGCGACTATATGTTTACGAAGCTTATCTAGTTAAAGAGAACCGTTGGAAGAATGTTGGACAGAAACAGGGAAAGACATCCAGACTCTAGCAGACGCACAGACAGACGAACAAAGAGACGGTCGTAGCACTTACGGATAAAATGACAAAGGGGAGGTTGATTAGCGGGCAGATAGACAGACGGACGGACGGACAGACAGACAGAAGGTCGCGTGACGGACAGAAAGACACAGCAACAGCAGAGCAGCAAATTGAAACAAATTGTATGACTGAAAGAGATGTAAAGAGAATGAGTGAACGGCGTGAGGAGTAAAAAGTTGAGTAGCTATATATTATTCATTATCGTATAATGTGTTGTGTAACCTTGAGTTGCTAAACGTATAATCTAGGACATTGGTAGTGTCCGCTGTGTCCACTCAAAGCTGTATGAATATATCGAATCATTTTACCAATTAGAATTTTATGACAAACGATGGTAGCTAAACGAGCAGGGTTGTGTTAGGTGGGAGGTGTTGCTAGCCTCTCACCCCGTGTGATTATTCCTTCGTAGGACAGCCGGAAAATCGGGGTTTATGAGTTGTATAAATTTCGTCGCCGTGATCGAATCGATGTAAAGATTTTAATTACGATGATAATTTTACCGAGTTTTTATTAAATTATTTAATTAGAATGGATGGTATATATGTTGAGATGAGATGAGAATCAGACTTCTAATTTGCGTACTATTATCGCTTGACTGTGTTTAGCCGAACCCTGTAAGTCGGCGCCTAGTTTTCGCGGTTGAGAACGTCTGTGTTTTAATACTACCTTTGCTTTAGCACGCGGATTTCAGTCAATCGTGGACGTTGGTCGCGCTTCAATTCGCTTAACGAGAGCCTAGCAACTTTTACTAGCAGGAAAGTGCCATTAGCATGCGCGGTGATTGCCGTTGTTACAGGTATAACATGCGGTGCGCTCATTGTGTAAGCACATCGGGGCAGAAAAGAGAAAGTGGCAATCGCTCATTTAGCTAAACGGAAAACATCGGTGTAAATACGCGCGTACCGGAGCGCGCCCTGTGTGTTGCCAACGTGAGTAGACGGCCATCATCGCCCCAACAGATTCCCTGTGTCCGTGTTATTGTCGTTACCACCACGCTGCCACCTCGACTGCTGTTACTGCTGCCATCGGTGGCTGCTTTTACTGCTGCTAGCGGTGGCTGCTGCTGCTGCTGCTGCTAGCGGTGGCTGCTGCTAGCGAAGGCTGCTGCTGCTGCTGCTGCTAGCGGTGCTGCTGCTGCTGCTGCTGCTGCTGCTGCTGCTAGCGGTGGCTGCTGCTGCTGCTGCTGCTAGCGGTGGCTGCTGCTGCTGCTGCTGCTAGCGGGTCATTGCTGCTGCTGCTGCTGCTGCTGCTGCTAGCGTGGTCTGCTGCTGCTGCTGCTGCTGCTGCTGCAGTTGTCCTGTATCGGCCTCGGATGTGGAAGATGGCTGCTGCTATTGCGGAGCGACAGAGAGGTGCTGGGACGCAGGCGAGGTGGTAGGCGGGCTGGTAACTATAGCATACCATATCATCAGAATACGGTGCGCCGCTCCGTTAAGTCGCCATTGAGTAGTGGGCAGGCGGTGAGTTGACTGGCTCGGCCAGTGGTCACCGCTTAGCCAAACGCTATGTTATCAGCTGTACATTTATTGTAACGTGAGGATTTACTATTTGTTGGCAGACAGCTTGTGTACGCAGTCTTTATGCTTCAGGTGTGATTGTGAATATTACTGAAGAGAAATAGAAACGTTTCAAGTGGTATTTTCTCCGTGTTCTCTTATGATATTGGTCTCGATGATCTCTTGATTATCTAGCTGTTATTCGTAGTGTTATGTGTTTTCATTGTTGGCTCGCTTCAGTGTTTAATTTTTCCGGAGTTATTGTATCCCCCGCGACGAAGTCGGCGGGGATACTATGGTTTCATGTCTCCCCAGCCGCCGCCGCCGCAGACAATTTCCCTTCCGCTCTCTAACTCGGCCCCTAATTGACCTAGCGCTACAAAACTTGGTATACTTACACATCTTGGGGAGAAGGTGAGCAGCGTACCAAAAACCAGGTCACTACGACCTTTATTTGACCTTTACCTTGACCTTAATCATATTTCCTTTCCGCTCTATAATCGGCCCCTAATGACCTAACGCTACCAAACTTGGTATACTTACACATCTTGGGGAGAAGGTGTGTCGCGTACCAAAACCAGGTCACTACGACCTTTATTTGACCTTTACCTTGACCTTGATCATATTTCCCTCCGCTCTATAACTCGGCCCCTAATTGACCTAGCGCGACCAAACTTCGTATACTTACACATCTTGGGGAGAACACGGGGGCAATGTAGTTGGCAACAACTGCCCTTTCTAGTTATATATGCGTTGAACGTGATGCCAGTTCTCACGTGCGAATATCCCAGTAGCTGCATCTCTGACAAGTCATACAAGACAGCTGCCTGTGTCTTTTATTCTTTCCCATTCAGTTTAAATTGAATGTTTAATATTTTAATCAGCCACCTCTTTATCTACCCCCCCCCGCCAAATAAATTTCATCCATCCAAAAGTAAATGACATCCACCCTATGATGGACCGTCCACGTAGGTTGAATAGCTCGCGTTAGACATTCCACGGTGTTCGACAATGACAGTTCGGCATCGTTCCGCGAATATCCCGGTTTCCATGACAACACGCTAAATGTTCCTCGAAGATATCCCGATGAATCGAAGATTTACAAAGGAAATCCATTTTCTATCAGTCACTGTACTAAGATAAAAATTTACATAAATCAGTTACTTTGTTACTTGAGAAATAACAATGCCACCTGCCGACGCTACATTACAAGGCAATATACTTTCATCATTATTTTAGCTCATCTTGACATAGTCAGATGGCAGCTTGTAGAGATCGCATGATCGTTTCCGTGCGTCCGTCCGTGGCGTCCGTCCCGGCGTCAACAGTTGGCAGGCAAATCTTAACCGCTCGACGTACGGGTCACGATATTCGGGTCGTTGGGGGGGATTTGTCAAAACGAGTTGGGGATGTCGAAGCTGGGGGTCAAAGGTCAAAGTCAAGAGGTGTAAAAGAAGGGGGAACATTCACTCCTAAACTTAAGGTATATGGGAGGAATGCAGAATTGCGGCACAAATCTAAACGGCTCGACCTAGGCTCGTGATAGTCGGTGTATAGCATCATGGTAGGAAAAACCATCACTGTGGCGAAATTGGAGTCACAGGTCAAAGGTCAATGGGCACAGGGCAGATTTTAGACATTTTCTGAGGACATGGTCTGACGGAGCGATTGAAAAACTTTTTTGTTTCAGCGTGAGCTAGCATTTTATGGCTTTATTTGAAAAGGACCATGAAATGTGTCCCTTCTGCTGACATGCGAAGAGTAAGTGTCGGATAAACTTTTGACCCTCAAGAGAAGCGTTAACATGGATTTGTTGACTGTTAACAAGGAGTGAAACTGCTTTTGCTATAGAGCCCCTCCCCCTTCCCCTCCCCCACCCCCTCCCCCCACCCCTCCCTTCCCCGACCCCTGCCCCCACCCCCTTCCCCACCCTCCCCCTACCTCCATCTGCGATAGTGGGCGTGTCCTAACAATCGTCGTGTACGCAACTGCGTGTCTGCATATCTGCGCCTAACAAATGTGTCACTACGCACAACTGAAATTTTACGTTTATAATCGTAGCAACAGACCTCAGATGAGCCCAGACGCTCTGCGGCTCTTGTTGTAGAACCAATTTCCGCGTAACACGCAAAGCAGGCAATGTATGTGTTTTGCAATGAAAGGTAAGCCTCGTGAATGCATGCTAAGCTGTCAGGGGAAGAGCGATCTACGCTAGCCTATAGAGCAAGAAGACAATAAGTTGAAATACCGATCGGCCTCTTTCGTTGGAGAGATAACAAAACGTTTGTACACATCTGCCAAGTATATACTTTACTTACCAATGCCGAATTGCTGATTTGGGAGTGTAATACCTGAATGGACTACTCGGTGCCACCACCGATCTAGATATAACCCTACGCCCTGATCTATAGATACATATAAGAATATTATAAATTGAGAACTGATATACGTATATGTGTGTGTGTGTGTGTGTGTGTGTGTGTGTGTGTGTGTGTGCGTGCGTGCGTGCGTGCGTGCGTGCGTGCGTGCGTGAGGGCGGACGGACGGACGGATCGTTAGATATAGATAGATAGATAGATAGATGGGTGGCTGGATCGATGGATATATATATATAGTTAGATAGATAAATAGACATTCACATACAGCTACTAAGGAGGAGGGATGATGGGAGGGAACTGTCTTACCGCTGTTGTTTTTGTTTAAACTGTAATACCGACGGCTAATCTCCATTACTATTTACCTGCGACCGCAATCCCAGATTTAAAACAAGCATGTAATACAAAAGACCGTGCCACTACTATATACCGTCGGATCCAGGGTACGTGATCTTAACTGAGCAGGGTCGGTACCGAAATACCTTGGCGGGCATGTTGTACGTGTACGTACCTGCGAGCCATACACTCAAAAACTATAGTTATCCATGCTCTTGCTTGCCTGCGTTTGCTAGGGCTGGAATACACGGCTACAGGCTTTTCATCCGTTTCACTACGCCCAACTTTGTTCTTTTTGAAATATTAGTTCCGACCTTACGATGTTATATTACTTTGTTTGCGTACGTTGCAGTAAATAATCCCATACTAATCTCGTAATAAAATATCCCGTAGTAATTACTATGTAGGATCTTGCACATTTAACTGTTTTTCAAGATCGGCTATTGTCATATAAGTTACGGCATACGTATGAACGAACGCATGGTTACGAGTCGTATGTATACGCGCATACATTGGGAATATTGTCTTTAAAATGTGTGAACAGGTATAAGAAAATGTTTATTTGGTGAATTGCTGGAGAAACTGCTGGTAAGAAGCATGTGACATCGTTTATCGTAATAACATCTAACAACCCCGACCCTTCTTCACACAAGAATACACAATAAAAAATACACGAACTACCTAAAGAATATCAAAACTATAGGAAAACTTCGGGTAGATTTTCGTAGAATGCCATTCGATGTCACATATCAACTCTATATACATCTAGTGTTATGCATGCAAAACATACTTATGCAAAAGACCCCTAAAACATGGTTCCGTTGAACGTGACAAAAGGTAAATCGATATCGGTGATCAGCACATAGAAAATCGTCTGCTATCAATATTCATCCGCGTGATACCAATTTGACTGAGAGGCGTCCGCCGGTGACGCATTCGAACGGGAAGGTCACACAGGTCATCCTTAGTCTCGTTCACTTCCGCCATGTCCAGTGTGACGTCAGCCAACATGTCCTCGTACTCGGCCGCTGTCTTTTGAAGGCGAAGTCGCTGAATTTCCTGCCGAATGTCGATGAGCTGCCTCGCGATGGTTTGATCCTGCATGCGCATCTCTATCTGTCAAGCACACGTTAAAGGCACGCAGCAATAACCTAGGCTGTGCTGTAGTTGGGGGGTGGTTGTAGCATGATCATGTCACATCACGTAAGGGCTGTGACATAATTTACATAATATTTCTCTTAAGCCCAGCCCTAATGCTAACCTTAACTCTATGCCTATGATTAGTTAGCGAGCGATAGAGAGAGAGAGACAGAGACAGAGACACCGTCAGAAAGAGACAGATGGGGGGGGAGAGAAGCAGACAGTGAGAGCGAGAGAAAGAGAGAGGCAGAACAAGTGGACGGGAAGGAGAGCTAAAGAGAGAAAGGCGTACAAAAGAAAAAAGAAAGGAAGAGAGACATACATATAGATCATATTATATATGAACAAAATAAGTACATTCTATTCTCAGGGAGTCTCTTATCGTCATGTTCAATCTCATAATTTCGTACTTACTAGCTCATGTCGGAGCGTTGATAGAATCTGGTCCATGTGGATCTTTCCATCTGACGTCACGCCGTCGAACGACAGCGGATGTCGATGTGCAGCGCCACACACGCGAAAGTTCGCCGCCAACGCGCCCTTCACATCAAGGTTCAATCTGGTCACCATCACTTTTAGTTTATCGAAGTCGTTTGTCAGTTGTTGCTGTTCTTGGTGCTGTTGTTGTTGTTGCTGCTGATGCTGTTGCTGCTGTTTTTGTTGTTGCTGCTGCTCCTGTTGTTGTTGTTGTTGCTGCTGCTGCTGCTGTTGTTGTTGTTGCTGCTGCTGCTGCTGTTGCTGCGATTGGTGTTGTTTTCGTTGTTGTTTTTGTTGTTGTTGTTCTTCTTCTTCTTCTTCTTCTTTTTGTTGCTGTTGTTGTTGATGATACTGCTGCTGTTGTTGTTCTTGATGTTGTTTTTGCTGTCGCTGCTGTTGCTGTTTTTGTTGTTGTTGATGTTGCTGTTGTTGTTGTAGTTCTTGGTGTTCTTGTTGTTGCTGATGTTGTTGTTCTTGTTCTTGGTGTTGTTGCTGCTGCTGTTGTTGTTCGTGTTGTTCTTGCTGCTGCTGCTCCTGTTGATGTTGTTGCTCCTGCTGTTCGTCACGTTTATTGTTCGCTATTTCGTTTCTTATAGTGAGCCGTAGGTTGACTTTTTCCCGCTTCACTGGGAGCAGTCGGTCACGGGCCACCACCGACTGCTGTCCGTTAGCTTCCGTGCTAGCCGCCGCAGCGACATCAACACTCACTCTCACCCCGTCGCTTCCGCCACGGCGCGCGTGTGACGTCACGTCGTCGTCTGGCGCGCAGTGGTAGACGGTCGTGGTCTGTGACTTCGTCGGTGTTCGTCGTAGCTTCACGCTGCT
>NW_014577076.1:841528-844028 GCF_000485595.1 Priapulus caudatus
CATTCAAACGTTCAGTTGATCGATTGGTTGTTCAATTGATCGATTGATTGTTCAATTGAACAGTCAATTTAATCATTCACATGTTTAATTGATCGATTGATTGTTCAATTGATCTATTGATTGCTCAATTGAACAGTCGTTTAATCCTTCAAACGTTCAATTGAGCAATTAAATAACGAATTGCCAAATTAAATCGCCGAATTGACGATTTGACGAATTGACGAATTGACAAATCAAAGGCACGAATACTGAATAGGCGTATTGAATCATGGAATAGAGCAATTGCCGATGCTCGTCTATCGAGCAATTGCCGAGGCTCGTCTATCGCCAAATCAAACGTATACCTACTGCACATGCGCACCGAGGCATAACGGAAAGCGCGGTATAGCGCGTACGTTGCTAGGAACGCAATCGGCCAATCCCAGCTAAGTGCTTGTACCCGCGCGTACATGCGTGTACCCGCGTGTACGTGCGTGTACGTGCGTGTACCCGCGTGTACGTGCGTGTACCCGCGTGTACGTGCGTGTATCTGCGTGTACGTGCGTGTACCCGCATGTATGTGCGTGTACGTGCGTGTACGTGCGTGTACCCGCGTGTACGTGCGTGTATATCCGTGTACCCGCGTGTACGTGCGTGTATCTGCGTGTACGTGCGTGTACCTGCATTTGAATGATTAAATTGACTGTTCAATTGAACAATCAATCGATCAATTGAACGTTTGAATGATTAAACGGCTGTTCAATTGGATTAACAATCAATCGATCAATTGAACGTTTGATTTTGTTCTCAGCTAGTCCCCAGTAGTTAATATACCCCGTTTTGAAGCTAAATAACTCGATACACAGTGTGAAATTCAAATGTTTGTTGATCAGCCTAAGATTTTTCTATGACTAATAACAGCCTGTTATTTGAATAAACCGATTCACATATTATTCGGTGATCTACCGCGTACGTTCTGATTTCTGTTCACATGTGATCGTTTGAGATTCTTCCGTGATCAACGCTGTCGTTGAATCATGTTTAATCTCATTTCGACATCACCCGCTACTGGTGTTATTATTGGCTATTATATTCATGATAAATACGGGTACATTATATATAGTCAGGAGTAAATAATAGGTGTATTATTATGCACACTTAAGTTTAGGGTCGTTACCCGGCCGTAGGCTGAGCAAATTTCTAGGGAAGGGGTGGGCAAAATTTCATGACACAATTGTGTAATGATGAACGACGGGAGCAGCTCTTGATCGACGTTCATATAGTGTGGTAGGAGTGGGTCTGAGACACGGCTTTCATGGATAAGGGACAAAAAACTTACGTTAGGGTTATTTACGATTATTAGCTAAGCTTGTATTTTAGCTGCCCCCCTTGCCCCCCCCCCCAACAGGCTACGGCCCTGAAGATATTAGTCTACACACACACACACACACACACACACACACACACACACACACACACACACACACTGTGTGTGTATAATATATATATATATATATTCGGTCATTAATTTCACGGATCATTCTGTAATTAAATTCACGTATTATTATGTGAGTAACCTCACGCATCATTCTAAGAGTAACCTCACGCACTGTTCAGTAATTCACTTGCACATATCATTCAGTAATTAACTTCACCTATCATTCTGTGATTAACTTTATGTGTCGTTTTGAGATAAATTTCACGTGGATTAGTGATGAATCTGACAAATGTTGGTAAGTGGCGAATCTCGCATTTTTTATCACAAGTTCAAGCGCAGCTCGACGTGATCCTTACATACTGCCTTAGTGAGGAACCTAACCCGTTCTTCATTGACGAATCTTGTATGTCGATAACCCTTTCCTCCAGCATGATGATTTATTAAGCGTTCTTACGCAATTAAACCTCCCCTCAGTGGGACGAACCCCAGCTAACGGGTACTGCACAGGCGGCGTGCTAACGTCCACAGATGCTATTTCCAATTTGCATGAGAATGAAACCATTATGGCTTGGGGCTCCCGTGGACCTGACTGCACCAACCTGGTCCCAGCAACACTCTTGTATACATGCATCCGGCATGGTTACCCCGCCAAGGTGCCTGCTGGTGTTGACAGCTGCTGTCATGAGGCACGCTCCAGTCGTCCTCGGCGTTGTCCTACATAGGGAACATAGCTCTCAACTATAACGCACGCGCGCGTCGGGTCGGGTAGCAGACGCGTGGTAGATAGAAGAAATCATCAATGGTGTGCACCACGCACACGAGAAATGCTAAACAAGCAGGACAGAGTGCGGCAACGGTGTACACGCGACGAGAACGTGAGGAAGATCTATAAGCGTGGTTCGGATGTTTCCGGAATCCGTCACCTGTGATGTACCCTTACCAATCATGTGTAGTTAATCTTGCTTGTTACATCTTTGCCTATGCTTACCACACCGCGTAAGTGCCACACCGCGTAAGTGCGTGTGCGCGCCTGCGTATATGTGAGTGTGCTCATGCTAAGGCGGATTTGTCATGTGCATGGGT
>NW_014577076.1:846528-881011 GCF_000485595.1 Priapulus caudatus
ATACACGCGAACGACATCAGCTGTCTGTATTCATTGCCCTTGGCCGGTTCCTGTGAGAACTTGCTGCGGGTGTGAGTACAGTCGCGGACGCGCTGCCCGGCTCCACATCACAGTCCACAATCAGGGTCTGCTACGGAAGCACGCAACATCGCCTCCAGCAACGGGAAGCATTTCACTGCTAACCTATATTTTTTAGACTACGGCATGTTATCGCCCGCGTCCAGCCGCGGTGTCCATCAGTCCACGTCGTTCTGTATTCCGGAGGCGATCGCGTATACCCTCGGATAGATGTTTTGTCAAGAAATCATTTCTTTGAAGCTAGAGCTCAGTAGCGAACCTGTTTCGTGCGCAGGCTAGGCTGCTGTGTCTGCCGGGTGGCTCGTGCACACGCGTACAAATAGGAGCTCTTAACACGAGCGAGTCCAGCAGTCACTCTAGCGTGGCTTGGCGCAATGATCCAGCGTTCCATTACAGTGTAGAAAATTTAATCACGAGTCGCTCCCAGCGGATTCAACTTTCATGGAATGCTTGCTTCGGCAGCTGCTGATATTTTCAGCGTAACCGAGGAACATAGAGCAGGCTGCCTATGCTCAGCTTGTCATCTGCGCCATACCTAATTGCATAAACGTTCGCCCCAAGATTTGAGCACAATAAGTCAACTTGTTTTATTTAATTTGTGGACTTACAGCGTATGCACGAACCTTGTTGCAACAATACATACTATAGGGACGTATTATAATTAATTATTTTAGCAATGCAGACAAATTCTTTATGGAGAGTTTCGCAAAAAAACGTGTGCCTTATTATTTGAGCACAGAGGCTCTGCTCATTTAAGTTTATTTTGGATTTAAAGCATGTGTCAGAATTCAGCTCGATTATAACTGAAGGAATGCTATCGCTGCTGATATTTTCTGGGTAAGAACAGCATCTCAGTTTAACAGACGCTGCCTGTCCATCTGCCTGTCACAAGATGCTCATGTGCGTCATTCCGGGTAGCATTAATCCGGCTAACATAGCAATTTGCTTATTACATATCTTTAATAGTTTGACGTTTCATTAAGTTCAGCGGCTGGCCTGTTATTCACTAGCGGGACTCTGCTAAATAGTACCGGAAAAATGTTAACCATACATCCGAATTTCCGTCGGCTCTGATAGCAACCATCTTTCCGATGAGGCCATTTTACAGCAGTGCTACAAATCAGGAGTTCTAGGTGAATTAATCTTGTAAAATTCTGGATCGTAAGTTAATTGTCTTTCTCCGCAAAAAAATAGGTGGTTTATAATAAATTCATCGATAAAGCTAATCCATCTCGTTCGATTTTGCTGTTGTTACAAATAACCAGAGAATAATATTGTGTTACATAAACGATACAGTGTAATATTGGTACTTACGTACCGCCTGCATAGATTTACTGTTCTATTATTAATTCATTAATTCTTCTATGTTTGCACTCTGCCTCGTTCGTTTCACCACATTAATGCACGGGATCTATAGTAACTTCGCCGACTCCTCTTACAGCTTTACTAACCGTCATAGAAACAGATATCTCTGTGCGTCCATATTCAGTAAGCGAGATTTGTTTCGTGGTATTATTGCGTGGATTCAACGGCTTGCATGAGGTTGGTCACCTGCGTAGGAGACCGAGTAGGTAGGTGTACATGAAGCATCATGACCGATGACCGGTCGCCTATGACTGCATCTTAGGCCGACATCCAACTCCGCACGTGGGTAACCCGGCTGTGTGCGCTCATGTGCGAGGGCGTGAATATGTGTGTGTCAAGGCCGTAGACTCCAGGCGAAGCAAGGAATGCAGCTGCTCCCTGTATTTTGTCGAAAAATTTACCTAATAAATGTAAGTAGCCCGACACTATATTTAATAATTCATAAAGGGAAAGTATCCTTACAGCATAATCTTATCCTATACGTGCTTTATTTCTTGACCTCGATAAAAGGTATTCCTTTTAACACTCTGTTAATTAGGGTAATTTTTGCCCTTACTCCGAGTGCCCAGAGGAGTCTCGACCCAGCTACGACTTGTGATCGCGTAAGCGATAATAGCTACGTTGTTATCTTGGTGGAATACGGTAGTCGTGTTGCCTATCGTTGTTGTCTTGGTAGAGCCACCAAGATAACAACGATAGGCAACGCGACTACCGTGTTCCACTAAGATAACAACGATAGGTAACGCGACTACCGTGTTCCACCAAGATAACAACGATAGGCAACGCGACTACCGTAGAACAAGGTAGTCGCGTTACCTATCGTTGTTATCTTGGTGGAAAACGGTAGTCGCGTTGCCTATCGTTGTTATCTTTGTAGAACAAGGTAATCGCGTTGCCTATCGTTGTTATCTTGGTGGAACACGGTAGTCGCGTTGCCTATCGTTGTTATCTTGGTAGGAACAGGTAGTCGCGTTGCCTATCGTTGTTATCTTGGTCAAACACGGTAGTCGCGTTGCCTATCGTTGTTATCTTGGTGGAACAAGGTAGTCGCGTTGCCTATCGTTGTTATCTTGGTGGAACAAGGTAGTCGCGTTGCCTATCGTTGTTATCTTGGTCAAACACGGTAGTCGCGTTGCCTATCGTTGTTATCTTGGTGGAACACTGTAGTCGCGTTGCCTATCGTTGTTATCTTGGTGGTGGAACACGGTAGTCGCGTTGCCTATCGTTGTTATCTTGGTAGATCTTGGTAAGACACGGTAGTCGCGTTGCCTATCGTTGTTATCTTGGTGGAACACGGTAGTCGCGTTGCCTATCGTTGTTATCTTGGTAGAACAAGGTAGTCGCGTTGCCTATCGTTGTTATCTTGGTCAAACACGGTAGTCGCGTTACCAATCGTTGTTATCTTGGTAAGACACGGTAGTCGCGTTGTCTATCGTTGTTATCTTGGTGGAACACTGTAGTCGCGTTGCCTATCGTTGTCATTGGTAGAACAAGCGAGTCGCGTTGCGCTACGTTGGTATCTGGTGGAACACTGGAGTCGCGTTGCCTAATCGTGTGAACTTGGTGGGAACACGGTATCGCGTTGCTATCGTGTTATTCTGAAACAAAAGGTCATCGCGTTGGCCTCTCGTCTGTCTTGGTAGAACACAGTAGTCCGATGCCTATCGTGTGTTTATCGTTGGGAACACGGTAGTCGCGTTGCCTTAATCGTTGTTTATCTGGGAACACGTAGTCGCGTGGCCGTATCGTTGTTAACTTGGTCGGAGACACGGTAGCGCGTTGCCTACGTTGTTACCTTGGTAGAACAAGGTAGTTCGCGTGCCCTATCGTTTTGTTATGCTTGGTGGAACAAGGTCGTCGCCGTGCCTAACGTTATTACCTTGGGTGAAGCGGAAGTAGTCGCGTTGCTATGTGTTAACTTGGTCAGACACGGACGCGTACCAATCGGCGTGTTATCTTGTAAACACGTAGTCGCGTAGTCTAATGCGTGTTATCATGCGGAACACTGGTAGTCGCGTGCGCTAGCGTTGTAGCCTTGGCAAACATGGACACGTATCGCGATTGCCATGCGGGGATGCTGGTGAACAAGGTAGTCCGCGTGCCAATCGTGTTATCTTGGGAACACGTGTAGCGCGTTGCTATCTGGTATCTTGGTCTAAAACACGTAGCGCGTTGCCTATCGTTTGTATCTGGTGAACACTGTCAGTCGCGTATGCCTATCGTTGTACTTGGAACACATGTAGTCGCAGTTGCCATCGTTGTTATCTGGGATACACGGCTCGCCTGCCTATCGTTGTTATCCTTCGTGCGATCACGTAGTCGCGCTTGCCTATCGTTGTATCTTGGTAGAACAAGGTAGTCGCTTGCCTACGTTGTATCATATGGGCGAACACCGCGTCCGCGTTTGCTATCGTTGTATCTGTGAACACGGAGTCGCGTTGCCCTATCGTGTGTTATCTATGGAGAACACGCGTAGTCCGCGTTGCCTATGCTTGTTACTTGCTAGAACACGGTAGTGTCCGTTGCCTATCGTTGTACTAGTGGAACACGGTAGTCGCGTTGCCTTACGTTTTATCTAGTGGAACATCCGGTTAAGTCGCGTTGCCTATCGTGTTAACATTTGGTGGATCCTCGCTAGGCCGCGTTGCCCTATGCTTTGTCAAACTGCCACGAAAAAAAGAAAGCGGACGCGCAGGACTTGCATGGTAAATTGAACACCTACCACAGGGGGTGGGTGGTCGTTCTTACCACAGTGAACCGAGGTACCGATTCACAGTGAGTCTCACAGAGGGAAAGCCCTTTATCAAAACTAACGTATCTTTGCTGGTTCCGATCTCTTCCTATTGCTCTAAGACGCTAGACTAAATCCTCTAAGACAGATTTGACCGCTAATCGTTTTAGCAAAACTAAACATGGTTTCTTTGGTTTTAAAAGGGGGGATGAGCTGACCACGAGGTACTGACCGCGGGGCATTTACGACTTTTAGTCCTTTGTGACGTAGAAACGACCTCGTTTGCTCCTGTTTCTACTTAAAATGTGACCAGCTGTAAGCGGTCATTTCTAATTCCGTATAGCGCTCTGACTGGCAAGCGCGTATGCGATAATGATATATACTATAGGAAAGACGAGCAGAGGAGAGAGAGACAAGAGAGACGAGATGAGAGAGAGAGAGAGGAGAGAAAGAGAGAGAGAGATAGAGATCAATCGGTTGTTTATGAAGCCTCGTGTGCGAGGGAGTGCTCAATACATCATGAGTAGCCAGCAAATATAGCATAAGTATACGGACACGGTAGTAATCTTTGCCATCTGTTTATGCATACAGAACTGTTTCGTAGGTAAGCAAAGCCCACACCTCATCAGTGCTAAATACAGAGTTGATCTATTTAGAACATCCGAGCATATAAAAACATCATGCATAATGTGAATCTATTGTTCGTATTCATACGTGCGCGTTCTAAAGAAATACCATAGATACTAATTAGCGCGTCATTGTAGGTGACTGTTGCGCGCTGGCGCTAAACTGAATTCATTGTAAGAGTTCACATAACGGTCCTTAATAAAAATTTATCTTTATGTCTGCATTTACTAACAAGTTTCGTTTCTCTTGTTCAGTGTCGCGGTCTCAGGTTTGCCACAATATGTAGAACTTCTCTGTTAAGCAAGTTTAGGAAGTGTTCTAAATAGATCACTCTGTATTGGCACTGATGAGTGTGAAGCTTTCGCTCCACACGAAACAGTTCTGTATGCAATAAACAGAGTCAAAATTACTACCGTGTCCGTATAACTTTATCTATATATATAGTAATATATTATATGTGTGTGTGCGTGCGTGCGTACGTGTGCGTGTGCGTGTGTTCGTGCGCGCGCGTATGTGTGTGTCGTGTGTGTGTGTGTGTGGTGTGCGGTGTGTGCGTGGTTGTGTGTGTGTGTGTGTGGTGGGTGTGTGTGTGTGTGTGTGTGTGTGTGTTGGGTGTGGAATATGACTATGTATATATATATACTATATATGGTGTTGTGTGTGGCTGTGGTGTGGTGTGTGTAAGTGATATATGTATATAAATATATATATAATATAATATGTTGTGTGTGTGTGTCGTGTTGTGTGGTGTGTGGGTGCTGGTGTGTTGGAGTGTGCGTTTGCGCATGTGTGTGGGCGTTTGCGCATGTGTTTGTGCGTGCATGCGTGCGTGCGTGCGTGCGTGCGCGCGTGCGCGCGTGCGTTTGTGCGTCCATCTGTACATGTGTGTATCTGTGTGAAACACCGCACTGTCTGAAAACAACCCACAAGTCCGAGAAATTTGTATGTTTGCCATGAAACGATTTATTACATTGATGCTACGTCTACATTTAACATTTGTTTTTTTGCTCGGCGGAAATTGTCTCGGATTCGTTTGGAAGGCGAGTCAATGCATGGCTGCCGTTCGTGTCTTGCAGAAATGACAGGTACGCGGTGTGAACGCACAAGCCTGCTGCGCTGTTATATCTGCGTGGATTTACCCGCCGCCACTATTCGAACAATTAGACGGTATAGATGTGGTATCAGCACCCGTCTGTATTTGCCGCTATGAACAGTGGTCTCCCGCTCCCCGCTATGATGCAAGGAAATCTATTACGACTAGACACCATATGATTATTAAATATAGACTGCTTCGAATAGAGACCTTTCGTGTTAGCTTTTTCGTGTTAAGCTGTATTGCTCTCCAGATTGTGCACTATGATGTACGGCAATGTAATGCAACATAAATAAAACCGCCGGATATACAGTTGCGTATGTCATGTAGTACACATCTCGCCACCTATTGGCTGATTTACGTTTTATTAATGCTACGTTTGTCAGGGTGCCCTGTCACTTTAAACAGGAATGTCGGGATAAATGGTTAATGTCAAGCTACTGTGTGGAATATCTACTCTTTATTTAAAACGTATAATTTCAAAAATAGTGTTTTATTTTGAAGAGTACTGGGTATGAGCACATAGAGGTTTATCGCTATACGACAGTGAAATTTTGTATGACTAGGCAGCTTAAGATTATTAACGAAACTGGTGGTTAGGTAGTATCTAAATGAAGAAACCCCTAATCAAAACAGAACACTACATCACTCATTTGGTAAATGCAGAACATAAATCTGCATATATATCGCACCGCAGTACAGATATTGTTATCTAATGGATGAGTTACACTTTATTGATAATATTATCATTGAGTTTTCGTCAGCCAGATCAGCCTACAGGTATTATAGAGAGACAGCGGGATTTATTTTTGATGTTAAGATACTTCAACGAGGCTTTGCTCTTCGTTTTAAACGTTTTAATTTCGAGATAAAAAATCTGTTATTATGGTAATACTGAGCATGTGTGTACTGAGATATCCCTCTAGGCTACTGGGAAGTTTATCACGGGCAGGCCCCTCATCATTGAATCATCGAATGAAAAGAATGACATCTCTAAATTGAAAATATAATTTCAACAAAACACTATTTTTTTTATTTGATATGCAGACTGGACATGCAGCTTCATGTGTCATGTCAGACACACATCGCCACCTATTGGCGGATTTAACATTGCACATTGCACATGCGGCTTATGCGATGTGACTACTGTCGTGGTTGATTTACAAGGGGAAAGAACCATCTTACATATTTGACATAATATAACGATGATAGTTTTTTTCTATATTCGACAAGATTAATGAAATTTGGTTATTTAGATTAACGCATTTTGCGTAAAATGTAGCTAAACTAATCGATTGAGCGTGAAATACTGTTCATTATTGTTATTAGAGTTCCTCTTTCATCTGGTCGCGACCTTCTTGGACAGCAGCCACAAAGTTTCTGACATCGTCTGCCAAAAGCTCCGGTTCTTCTAAAGCAGCGAAGTGGCCACCCCTCGGCATGTCCGTGTATTGAACAATGTTGGGGTAGGTGTCTCTAGCAAGACAACGTGGCAACACACTTATCTCACCGGGAAACACGGCGTATCCCACCGGCACAGTGGACTTTTGCCCCCTGTATCAAACATACATAGACTCACATACTTATATATGTACATGCATGCACGCATACATATGTATGTACGTGCATAAAGGCAAACAAACAGGAACACACGGACACACAATGACAGACAGGGAGAATATGTGGGAAAGCACATGTATCGAAATAAATAGGTGAACTACCGAACCTGCTACCTATCAAATATGTTCGGCAGATATACGTACCGTAAAGCGGTGAAACCATTATTCCAAGTTTCTTTGTAGAATCTCATCGATGTCGTGATGCTCTCTGTCGCCCAGTATATCATGATGTTGTGAAGCAGCTCATCTAAGGTAAACGTCTGCGTGGTCAGTCCTCCATCGCGATTGTTTCTGTTAGAGAAAGAAGTCCCAGACGAAAACTTCTCTAGGATCCAGGCCGCTAGCCCAGCAGGGCTGTCGTTGAGGCCAGCTCCTAAAAAAGGTGGGGGCGATATATTATGTCTTGGAAGCCAGCTGACGTTGTGGCAAATTAAACGAAATAACATAAAACAAGATTTTGGAGTACTCGTTATAATATATTTTATATACTTACGCTTATGACGTTTGTATTATGGCCTCGATCATTGCGTTGGGATTTTTTCGCGGCACATTTCCTGACATATACTGCGGTATCATTACCAACACTTTGATCGAGTAAGCACGATTTTTATTTCATAAAAACTTAGAAGTTGTGTTTAGGATAAAGATATATCTATTATGTACTCTTGATGTATATAAGTGTAACTGTGTAGCGGCGTGTGCCGTGCGAATTTGAAAATTCGCGAAACCCGCTCTTGACAGTCTCCAGCCGGATATCCGCGCGAAGCGCTCAAACGCCGCGTAGCGGCCACTTTTAGCAATGTCGCTGCCTTCTACCCAACGCAAGTATCGCCGGTCCTTCCAGGAGAGGCTTGAAGCCGGCTTTTCGATGAATTGAGCAGTTCTGCCCATTGCACGAGGGATCTCACTACCCAGTTATGTAGAGACGGGCTAGAAATGCTGCCGCAATTTCGTGAGGCTACTAGGCGCGCTTTTCTTTCTGTAATAACGGAGTTTTTTGTGACATTGTAAACAAATATAGCGCTCATGCGTTAGCGTTGACCAGCGGAGTTTAGAGGATACGATATATACGAATTCGTCTTCGTAGTAATTACAGTTAGTTTCATTGTCACTGTTATCTGCTATTGTATCTCTGCATAGTTCACATCCCTCATCAAACTAAAGATTTCAACATGGTGCAGAAGTGCCTAAAACTGTGAACAGTGTGGAAGCTTGAACTGTAAGTGTTCCGTAAGAATTCACGTGGAATTCCGGAGTGCTCCGACTCGGACGGCCCAAGGATAGAGAACATGAGTCCCAATAAAAACCAATCGTCCAATGTGCCTCGTACTCGTGATTCTACAGGCACCTAGGCTATATATATATATGATATCTAACACGATCCCCCAATGCGAGCATCGAATTGTATCCACACCTACGAATACTTCTATATTACTACAAGTACATGTTACAATAATTACTAGTACTAGTAGTAGTAAGTACTACTAGTACTACTACTAGTACTACTAAGTACCAGGACTACTAGTACTACAGTATACTAGTACTAGTACTAGTTACTACCAGGAGCTAATAATGACAAACTGTGTTACCGGTACTAGTAAGTTACTAATATTAATAATGACGACTCCTGTTTAGTGTTACTAGTACTCCTACTAAATATAATAAAATATAATGCTAACTAAATACGAAATCTATTTACTACCAACTTCTTCATGTTTCTATAGCATAGGCCTACTCTCTTTGACCTATTAGTATTATTGCCGAGTTTCCTGTAAATTCCGTCGAAATTCTACGTCCAACGTACGCTGCCGGCTGCCATAATTGCTCTCGCGGCGCGATTGTTGCACGCTTACACTAATATATATAGCAGGTAGGAAAGCGTGCTGCCAAAATTCGCTCGACGCTCACTTCATTTGAAACTTTCACAGCACGAATACACATTCAACAGCTTCCATCTTTGTTTCTCCTTGAACAACAGTATTCACTTGTTATAAAAACATAATGTCTCTGTTCGTAAATGAGCTGTCATGCGAAATCACACAAAGACTCACGAAATTCTCGCGTTCGCGAACCTTGCCCAGTAATGGAAATGGCTGTCAGCCGCAACACTGCAACGTTTTTGCAACGTTCCAATGGCGAGGCTCGTACGGATGTGGAAAGCAGTGCGCCGCCTGTGCGCCGCCTATAGCCATAGACTGGCACTCGCTTCCACCTCTCGGCTTAGCTTAGTCACTCGATGGGTAATCGAGGTGGGAGTGAGTCCCAGTCTATATAGCCTTTGTACTTGCAGCCATTTCCATTACTGGGAGCGAACGCGAAAATTTCGTCAGTCTCTGTGATTTCGCGTGACACAGCTAGGTTACGAACAGAGACATTATGTTTTTATAACAAGTGAACACTGTTCACGTCCCAAATGTCTGCCCTCTGTGTCCCCACTAAAATTGTGGACTGTTCGCTGGCAGCTATGGATGCGTGCGCTGGTCTAAGCATTCGGCGCACGGATCCATAGCTGCCAGCGCTGCATACTGTCGTAGGACGTTCCCGCGGTCGCGTGCGCCTTGCCGCGGAACTGCGCGCAAGATCTGCGCTCAGCACTTCGGGTCAACACCTTCTTTCGGCAACGCTTCTCTAGTATCCCGTCTCATCTTGGACGTTCCGCAGCAGATATCCGCGCGAAGCGCTGGTCGCGCCATCTTGTGGCGCCATTTCATATAGTTCGCTGCTCCCCATTTCCAACCAATTCCATGGTTATGTAAAATCGGGGTGTTATCGGTCAATTCAGGAGTTCTGGCGCTTCGACAAACTTTTGGATTATACACATAGGGCGAGCATAACTCCAATGGTCGTAATTGGAGGTTTTTTTGGTTGGCGCGTTAGTTGTTTTTTTACAAAAACGATTTGGAATTTGTTTAATTACACGCCGTGAATTTATTCTGGTACTATCGCTACCCATAGATGGGGCGACGAGTCTCTCTTGGAGGGATGTTCGAGAGAATTAGGCTTAGACTGCCCCGCCGTCGATTTTGTAACGCTCGAGTTACTATAACTTTAGTGTAGCGAGAGATACTTGGCGTAATGAACGTGCGTCCCAGTCAATTGGACACGAAAGCTGACTGATTTATCGTCTCATCTGGTTTGCCCGCAGCGCCCGCGAATGTTTTTGCCGTGGCAAGATCAAGCCCGCACGTACACGGTACAGCACACACTGATCATCAGTTCGTTTAGACTGAGCCACTAGCGCACTAGAGACGTGTACAAGATGGCGTTGCGCAAAAGATGCGTTGTTACCCGACCGCACTACTACTACTACTACTAGTACTAGTAGTAGTAGTACTACTAAGTTACCAGCACTACTAGTACTAGTACTAGTAACTACCAGGACCGCAGGAGCTAATAGTAATAGTAATAATGACTAACTCTGTTACTAGTATTAACTAACTTACTAATAATGACGAACCTAGCTCTAGTACTATAGCCGCTTACATTAACTGCCGCTGGCGGTTATCTGGCGGTCGAAGCGGTCGTCTGCCAGCGGCAGTTAATGTAAGCGGCTATAGTACTAGAGCTATGACGAACCCTAACCATAACCCTAACCTATTATATTGATATAATATTATATTTAGATTGATGTAAATGACATTGGTTTTATTGGCCATGCCATACATACATTGGGGCCCATATAATATTGGGAGCCATGTTCTCTATCCTTGAACCACTAGTACTACTAGACTACTATACGACTAGCAAGAAACGCTCTTTTAGGGGTTAGAATACCCCTAGGCTATACTAGACACAGGCACTTGAAGCGTTTCAATAAAATATATGCCTAACTAAATACGAAATCTATTTACTACGAAAATTGTTCATGTTTCTAGTATAGGCCTACTCTCTTTCAAGAAGTTGCGAGGTGCAAAGGCTATATATAGACTAGGACTCGCTCCCACCTCGATTAGCCATTGCAGTGACTAAGCTAAGCCGAGAGGTGCGAAGAGAGTGCCAGTCTATGGGCTATAGGCGGCGGCGGCAGGCGGCGCACTGCTTTCCAACTCCCGTACGAGCCTCGCCATTCGAACGTTGCAAAAACGTTGCAGCGTTGGGGCGCGAAGAGCGCCGGTAGGTGTTTCGTGATTCTGACAGCCGTTTGCATTACTGGGCAAGGTTCGCGAATGTCAGAATTTCGACAGTCTTTCTCTGATTTCGCGTCACACAGCTCGGTTACGAACAGATTACTCGGTTACAGTTTTTATAGCAAGTCAACACTGTTGACGTCCCAAATGTCTACCCTCTGTGTCCCCCACTAAAATTGCGGACTGTTCGCTGCAGCTATGGATCCGTGCGCCCGCCAATTCATTCGCGCGCACGGATCCATAGCTGCCAGCGCTGTTATACTGTCGTTGGACGTTCCCGCGGTCGCGTGCGCCTTGCCGCGGAACTGCGCCGAAAGATCTGCGCTTCAGCGCAATTGGGATCAACATCTCCTTTCAGCAACGCTTCTCTAGTATCCCGTCTCATCTGGATTTAATCCAACATGTGCCGCAGAGCGACAGCGCTCAACTGACGTGTACTGTAGCCGGGTATTCTTCTGATAAACTCACTGGCAACCGAATCAAGTGCGCCTCCCGCCACCGCGTTTGCGCTCACAGCATATATCTAGGATACTACTAATACAGATCTAAAATCTATGATAGGCTTTGCTATACAGGTAGTACAGTAATAAAGATACAGCTGTGTAACTTTAATGACTTCATTATTTAACATTTATCATGGATATGCGTCGCGTCGAGCGCGAGCGTTGTGGTGGGTGGTGGGGAGGGGGGAGGTAGGGAGAGGAGGGTGGGGGCCGGGTGGAGGGGCTCTAATAGCAAAAGCAGTTCAGTCCTTTGTTAATAGTCAACAAATCCGTGTTTACCCTTCCTCTTGAGGGTCAAAAGGTTATCAGACACTTACTCTTCGCACGTCAGCGGAAAGCACATTTCATGGTCCTTTCAATAAGTGATAAAAATGGTAGGTCAGCCGCTGAAACAAAAAAGTTTTGCACTCGGTCCGTTAGACCATGTCCTCAGAAAATGTCTGATATCTGACCTTTCCCCTACTGCCCTTTGACCTGTGACCTCCAATTTCGCGCTGGTGATGGGTTTCCTCCCATCACACTATACATCGGATATTAAGAGCGTAGACTAAGCCGTTGAGATTTGTGCCGCCAATTCCGTATTTCCTCCTATATCTTAAGTTAAGGGGGAAATATTCCCCCTCCATTGACACACCTTGACCTTTGACCCTTGACCCCCAAATTCGACATCCCGAGTCCTTTTCGCGACCCCTCCCCCCCGACGTTCCGAATATCTAGACCGTACGTCGAGCGGTTAAGATTTGTGCCAAACTGTTGACGGACGCACGGACGGACGCACGGACAATCATGCGATTCGACAAGCTGCATCTGACTTCGTCAGCTGAGCTAAAAACTGTTGCCTGAATCCGTCGCCAATGCAGCGCACACGTGGCGATTGTTCAGCGACTCGGCAACAAATATATATGTTTGATATTCCAGCGATGAGTTACTGGCGTCAAAATCACCATCGCCATGCAGCACACACGTGACGATCTATCGGCGATTCTGTGGCCGGCAACATAATCACCAATACTAGTGATAAAAATTGCCACGCGTGCACCCGGCTTTAGATATTATATATAAATTCCTTACCAAGCGTGTCAGGTTTGGTTGTTTGTTCATGCCAGTATCCAGTCTCTTCCCACAGAGTTGTAAGCCTCTCCATGTAAGGGTACACCTTCCACAAATCGTTTTCGGGGAATGCAAGAGCGGGAAAAACGGAACCAATGGCAACTCTTAACAAGTAAGAGGGCGTCCTGGACGGAATAAATCCTGCCATGTTCATATGCATTCCCTGTACCCTAAACGTAAAACCAATATTAACTAGAGCACTCGGAGAGCGCAGACCTCCGCCAAGGCAGCTGAATTCTCTCACTGTGAAAAATTGTATTAATTAATTAATTAATTAATTAATTAATTCGATCCGGATCACCATCAAAATGTAATCAATTCTAAGTTACCCCATTTCTGACCTATCCTAAAAATGTTATTAATTAAAATTAATTAATTAATTAATTGGATCCGGATCACCACCAAAATCTCATCAATTGTAAGTTAGCCTATTTCTGACCTATCCTGAAAATTTTATAACAATCCATCCATAACTTTTTCAGTTAGGCTGTACACAAACCCACAAACCAACAAACACACGCCGAACAAACACACGCCGGTGAAAACATAACCTCCTGCCAACCCCTTGGCGGAGGTAATAACAGACCTATGGACCGAGACATAGCAATTAATAACTGCAGTAACCTTTCTTCACTAACAGACTGATCTTTAAAAGTAGCGTGGGGTTTAGTAAAGAATAATTATTTAGGCGCTTAAAATTACGTTTCCTTATATGTCCAAAATTTATCCATTCAGTTCGTAATAAAGCAAGAGTACATAAACTAAGTGTAGTCACGAATATAGTCACTGTCGCCTGTAACGGTAAATACCTGTCAGTACCTCGTAATGGTAACGGTAATGGAACTGGTAATGGTAAGTACCTGTCAGGATAGTAGAGAGCCATTACGTGTACAATAACAGATCCCCAGTCTCCACCTTGTACGAAGTAGCTCTGATGCCCAAGACGACTCATGAGCTTGTCAAAAATCTGTGATGCGTATAGCACTGAGAAACCTGGCAGTGGAAGGCAAGGCATGTAGAATAGGTGAGCATATTAACCGTTAGTGTATACAAATGATAGAATACATTGTTACCAAACACTGGAATGAGAAAATTAGGAAAATTAGGTGCAAAGCACATAACCGAATAGCGATTCTTTCGATATTATATTTCTTATTAATGATTAGTGACGTAGCAACATATCAAGTAATAAGTAGCACATTGTGCGGATAATATAGCATTGCAAACATATTACTATAGATAAAAGTATAGTGATATAGCAATCGGGAGAATCATTATAAGAACAGTAACAAAACAATAATAATGTCAGGAGTACAAGCATTAAAGATTAGGTGAGATATAACTCGTGTATTTCTATTAAAGACTATAGGTACTATATAACTCGTGTATTTCTATTAAATTCACTAGGCCTACGTCACGAATTTTCTATGGTAAAATTTGCAAAAAAATGTTGCCATTTTTTACATTAAAAGTAAGAACTAACGGTATCGTCAAATTCTTACCTGATAAGATTGTTTCTCAACTAGTTGAAAATCTAAAAAACCTGGACGATTTGATATTAATGTTCCCAACAGTAATTGCTTGCTATGGGCTATGTATGAGTCACGAGTGTATGATCACATCGAACAATATAGTAAAACAGGAAGTATAATGCAGCAATTTAACCATAAAAAGTGAACAGAATTACTTATATTTTGTGAAAAAGCGACAGGAAGTATAATGCAGCAATTTAACCATAAAAAGTGAACAGAATTACTTATATTTTGTGAAAAAGTGGAAATATTTTTTTTATTTTTACTATTTAAAGATTAGGTGAGATATAACTCATGTATTTCTATTAAAGATTAGGTACTATAACTCGTGTATTTCTGTAGAGTCTAAGATGTATCGTAGACGGTAACTCGTAGATAGACGTAAGAGTTCGTGTAAACGGTGAACAACTTGTAGCTTTATTGTAAAACACGGTTAGCAGTAGCATACGCACATACCAAGTGACGGTCCGGGTCTCTCCCGTTTCTCTAAAACTGCTCTCTTTTAAGCCGTGAACGCGTGTCCGCGTTCCACTGCCTTTCCTGATTTATGGTCTGGCTAGTGGCTGCAATGACGGCTGGGGCCGGGTGACTTATTGTTTGGGGTTCGATACCTCCTTGACCAGTTCTCGGACTGTCATTACGACTCGCTTATTGCCTGCCCGTTTGCCTTCGGCCTTGTTCTAGAGTCGGGCGAGGCCGTTGCCCGGCCGTTAGACCGGCCGTCCCTTCTAACTATGTCGGACGCCATCTGTCGCCCGTCCCTGTTCCCACGGTACGCTATTTCTGCCCCTACCATTTTCTATTAAAGCATTAGGGTCGATGATATAACTCATGTATTTCTATTAAAGCATTATGCCGTACTAATTAACTCCCCGTGTATTTGTCTATTAAAGATTTAGGCTACTTCTAACTCGTGTATTTCTATTAAAGATTAGGTGAGATATAACTCATGTATTTCTATTAAAGATTAGGTACTATAACTCGTGTATTTCTATTAAAGATTAGGTACTCTAACTCGTGTATTTCTATTAAAGATTAGATGCTGAAGTCACTATAACTCGTGTATTTCTATTAAAGATTAGGTACTATAACTCGTGTATTTCTATTAAAGATTAGGTGAGATATAACTCGTGTATTTCGATCTGTTAAAGATTAGGTACTATAACTCGTGTATTTCTATTAAAGATTAGGTACTATAACTCGTGTATTTCTATTAAAGATTAGGTGAGATATAACTCGTGTATTTCTATTAAAGATTAGGTACTATAACTCGTGTATTCTATTAAAGATTAGGTACTATAACTCGTGTATTTCTAGATTAGGTACTATAACTCGTGTATTTCTATAAAGATTAGGTACTATAACTCGTGTATTTCTATTAACATACCTTTCTTGTGGGCCGCTTCGGAGAACCCGTATCCTGGAATAGAAGGACAAATTATCTCGAAAACAGGTCATCCTTTTTCCACCGTGAGCCAATGGATCGTAAGCAGCGGGATGATCTTGTAGCAACTCGCTAGAAGGCTTCCCGCAGCCATGTACCATTAGCAGAGGCGTCACATTCTTGTAACTTGACTTCGGTTTGACGTGAACGAAAGGTACGTTCTATGCCGCTTAATTTCGGTGAGAAAATGTTTGTACTTATTCAGTTCGACCTGCGCATTCTTTACATGTATGTGTGCCGCCAATGTTTTCACTACCTTCTTCAACATGTCCGAATGAAACACATAATGAAACCTAAACCAGCGGTAGCGACTCCGTGTATCTTGTTCTGTCTAGTCTTTCGTACAGATCGGTTATAACCTCCTGCGAGAAGTTAACCGTAAATGATCTAATCTCGTTATTCTCGGCCAGAACCACTGGGCCTCTTCGCCCACCAGGGCGTTCCCAGCTCCGGCAGAGGTGGCGGAGGGAGTAAATAGTAAGAAATATTCACCAACAGTCCGACTGCGCCAGTACGGAGCGCAGCCACACACCGACGAGGCAAAGGCAGCAGCACGAAACACGCATGGTCGTAACAGCATATGGTAGTACCTACAATCCGTACTGTTTCTGTCAAATAACCTAAGAATCACTCACATACAAACGGGTACTGCATGGCAGCTAATGATTTAAAACAACTCTTGTGCAGTGTGTGCATGGTGCGGTCACTCCAAGGGTCGTCACATGAATGTATATATATATATACATATATATATATATATATATATATATATATATATATATATATATATATATTATGTTTGCATAGGGTCAAGGTATTATTAGCTCTTGACATTCTTGGCAGCCGGATTATTGTCGCGCGAAGCGCGCCAACGCCGCCAGGGGCGGCCTCTAATACGGATACGCTGCCACCATTCCATCACCTTCAACGGGTTTACATATATAAGGCAAGCAGCAAGCTCGCTGAGTTGAGCAGTTCTAGCGATTGGACGACGGATTTGACTACCCATGTAGCTTGACAATTGCTTGAAATGCTTGTATAAGATTTTTGGCGACTCGGGCGCGCTTGGTTTCCTGTAAAAACACACTTTTAGTATTTTTTCACATCACTGTACATGAGTGTACATTAGTGTAGTGGCGGGCGATAGATGGCGTAACGACGCGATATGCGTGCGATTTCCCTTCGACCTTTCCTCGAGCCGGCTCGGCTTACGTATGAAAAAGCGAGACTTTGTAGTGTTTAACCCTGAGGTCAGCTGAAACGTAAACTCACCGTTCGACGAACGTAAACAGAGAAACGTATTGCGTATACACAGGGGATGGGCATGAGCTTGTGAATAGAGCAGCATGGTGATTGAGTTTAGGTTTTGCACTTTTATTACGTGCCTTGCATTCGATGCCACTCGACCATTCAAAATCGTCTCTTCTATTTTTCACAGTTACTTGAAATTGTTACCATAATCCATACATCACTATATGTTTGAAAGCTCTCAATTAATCATGGTACATCGTAACAATAACTTATTATAATAGTCTATTATACTATTGTAACTGGCAGGTTCTCATATTATAATGCCTACCCTACCCCCATCATTTCACAATTGAAATATATGGCAATTCAATGTCATGTCACAAAAATCAGCAACCCATTTTAGCAAAGTACTATTGTTCAGTTAGTCATCTTAGCGGTTTCAATGATATACAGCATGGACATTTTAGCTTGCATGCTGTTATTAGCTGCATTTCGATGCTGCATGCTAATAATTGGTACAATTCGTGGTCATACATTACTATATGGTATGTTAGTCACGAGTACATTTAAACTACGTGTTACCATAACAGATGCAAGAAACTTTCCTAGGCTATACTAGACACAGGCACTTGAAGCGTTTCAATAAAATATAATGCTAACTAAATACGAAATATATTTACTACGAAATTGTTAATGTTTGTAGTATAGGCCTACTCTCTTTCAAGAAGGTTGCGAGGTGCAAAGGCTATATATAGACTAGGACTTGCTCCCACCTCGATTAGCCATTGAGTGACTAAGCTAAGCCGAGAGGTGCGAGAGAGTGCCAGTCTATGGGCTATAGGCGGCGGGCAGGCGGCGCACTGCTTTCCAACTCCCGTACGAGCCTCGCCATTGCAACGTTGGAAAAACGTTGCAGCGTTGGGGCGCGAAGAGCGCCGGTAGGTGTTTCCTGATTCTGACAGCCGTTTCCATTACTGGGCAAGGTTCGCGAATGTCAGAATTTCGACAGTCTTTCTGTGATTTCGCGTGACACAGCTCGGTTACCAACAGATTACTCGGTTACAGTTTTTATAACAAGTGAACACTGTCACGTCCCAAATGTCACCTCTGTGTCCCCCACTAAAATTGCGGACTGTTCGCTGGCAGCTATGGATCCGTGCGCCCGCCAATTCATTACGCGCACGGATCCATAGCTGCCAGCGCTGCATACTGTCGTAGGACGTTCCCGCGGTCGCGTGCGCCTTGCCGCGGAACTGCGCGAAAGATCTGCGCTTCAGCGCTTCGGATCAAATCTCCTTTCGGCAACGCTTCTCTAGTATCCCGTCTCATCTGGATAGGGTATATGTATACGATACGTAGCATTGGCAAGACGAATCTGCGTGTACGTGCGTGTACGTGCGTGTACCCGCGTGTACGTGCGTGTAATCTCCGTGTACCGCGTGTACGTGCGTGTATCTGCGTGTACGTGCGTGTATCTGCGTGTACGTGCGTGTACCGCGTGTACCTGCGTGTACGTGCGTGTACCCCGCGTGCTACGTGCGTGTATCTCCGTGTACCCGCGTGTACGTGCGTGTATCTGCGTGTACGTGTACGCTGCGTGTATCTGCGTGTACTGCGTGTATCTGCTGCTGTACGTGGTGTACCTGCGTGTACGTGCGTGTACCCGCGTGTACGTGCGTGTATCTCCGTGTACGTGTACGTGCGTGTATCTGCGTGTACGTGCGTGTATCTGCGTGTACGTGCGTGTACCCGCGTGTACGTGCGTGTACCTGCGTGTACCAGCGTGTACGTGCGTGTACCCCCTCTGTGCGTGCCTGCCTGAGCAGCCATTGTTTACAGGTCAGGATGATCCCAGGTCATGAATAATAATTAAGAATAGGGTCCCTATATACAGAGAGTTGCGCCATGACGAGTCGGAAAAAATCGGTCACGTGGTCGCTGGACGACATGTTGTTTCCAAAATGATACGCACGGCTATGGCCGTAAGAAAGTGTACAATTAAATTATCATATGGCGCGAACGATTTGAGTTACATTTCTAGAAATCTAGATACACATAGACACATGTCTTAGCTATAATCTCTGTAAATTTTGAGTTTATTGAAGCACGATTAGTCTAATTAATTACTACGGACCATTGTACAGCGTAACCATACAGCGCTGTACTTAAGCCAGCGGGGTGAGGATCCATTTGGAAACAAAATGGCGTCAAATCCTGAGTTGGCGCAACTCTCTGTATACAGGGACCCTATATAGCGCCATAGGCGCAAGATAGACCACTCTCCAATCACAGCCGGGGTAGGCCATTAGTAAGCAGGTTCACACGAAGTTCCCGGATGCTGCTGTATCTGCTGCTGTGCAACTGTCTGCAGTGCTGTGTACCAATTCGTTATGGCGTCTACGTCAACAAGCTCAGCTCACTGTTCCACAGGCACTTGGGCCGTTTCAATAATAAAATGTCAATAATAAATACAACTTGTCAGTACTAGACCTACCAGTACCAGTACCAGTAATAGTCTTAATGTTTGATTTGACCTAATAACTTCACTTCAATACCGTCCAATACACCGCTGCAACACACATTCCTATAGCGCGCACGCCATTGTGCACAAATACACAGTAATACACAGTATGCAGTAATACACAGTAATACATAGTATGCAGTAATACACAGTAATACACCCTATATTACTGTGTATTTGTGCACAATGGCGTGCGCGCTATAGGAATGTGTGTTGCAGCGGTGTAGGCCTATTGGGCTTAGTCTAGTAAGTTATTAGGTCAAATTAAACATTAATACTATTACAGGCCCGTAGCCAGGGAGGTTCGGGGGGTTCGAACGACCCCCCCCCGAGCCCCCCAAGCAAAAAAATTGTTTTTTTTTAAATTTGCAAGAATTTCACCTCAGGTCGCTTCATTTTAGTGTAATAATTGCAAAATCTCCATCGTGCGGAGGGTGAACAGTGAACACCCCCCTCCCACACCCTCCCCTGCTCGGTCGCTTGGCTCCCTCGCCTTTGTCGCTTCGCGCCCGAGCAGGGGCGTCTACAGGGGGGGGTCCAGGGAGTCGGACCCCCCCCTTGCTCGCGCAGAAAACGCATCTGAGGGGGTGTAATTTAAAAAAAATTCTGGGGGAGGGCCTCCCATACCCCTCTTCGCGGGCTCGCAACTTTGGGTTACGGTTAGACCCCCCCCCCCTGGTACAAATCCTGTACACGCCCCTGCCGAGCAAAAATGGCAACATTGAAACACGAACCCCCTCCCCCCAATATAAAGCTGGCTACGGGCCTGCTATTAGTATTACTATTAGTATTATTGGTACTGCTACTGGTACTGGTAGGTCTAGTACTGACAAGTTGTATTTATTAACCATCATTTTATTATTGAAATGACCCAAGTGACTGTGCCTGTGCACTGTTCTGCTGTAAATTGCTCGAATCGGCAGTGTGAGCATAGGTGTAAGCGACCCGACCTGTCTTTCTTCAGGTTTCCCAAGAATACAGAAAGGTGAGAAAATATTCTTTTTTGTCGCAATCCCTCGTGAAAGAGTTGTGCAATCTTTGTTGATACATGTAGTACCAGTGGCAGTGCAGTGGCTCTCATATTCTTGTTGTTTGT
The DNA here is from genome assembly GCF_000485595.1 of Priapulus caudatus. Classification (NCBI taxonomy): domain Eukaryota; kingdom Metazoa; phylum Priapulida; class Priapulimorpha; order Priapulimorphida; family Priapulidae; genus Priapulus; species Priapulus caudatus. The sequence continues at coordinate 867,626 of NW_014577076.1, forward strand.
GCACAGGGCGTACGTGCGGTGTACTTGTGTGTTGCAGATGAGCATTTGAACGGCATTTACAGCAAGTTATCGACAATAATAGGCGAAATAGAGTAGAGAAACATTAATACTTTGATAGTAAATACATTTAGTGTTTATTTACCATTATTTGTTTGAGACGTTCCAGGTGCCTGTGCACTGTACCACTGACACTGCACCACTGTACTGTGTACATACGATTATGAATCATTGTTAGATTTTTGTACACTTGAATGAGAGATTTGATACAGCTATTGTCATAAAAAAGTAATGAATCCAATTAGTAATTTATACTTGAGTAAATTTAGTAATACAGGGGCTTATTAATGTGGGGGTGGGGTGCTGAGCAGGCGAGTGTTTGTGGGGGAGGATGTGGGAGGGGCGGTGGTGCACTGAGAACAATTTAACAGGTAAACTATAGCGTACCTACATTTTTGGCAGGATTTGAACTCGGTTGAGCTCCTACATTCTGCAGGAATGTAGTTATAACTTATAATCAAATGTGTTCTCATAGGTTAATCCTATGTGATCTCTTTTTTAATTTCATGTCAACAATGGGTCCAGAATACTCGTCGACAAGATCTGCTAAACCGACCCGTGGTGTACTTGTCAAACAACTGCCGTCTTTGTTCTGAACACTTTGAACTTGACCAATTCTCCAACAAGCAGACCAAAAACAGGCTAAAATGGAATGCAGTACCAACCCTCTTTGATATATCAAATCCCCCGAAACGTCTGTCCACCCCACGCAGGTCACTCAAAAGGAAGGATGAGAACATCCCATCTTCACAAAACCCCTCAAAAAAGCAAAGAGGTAGGCCTATTTGCAAGTATTTTTTTTACCTTTTTATTATTAAATTTATATTCTCACTTGCAAAATTATATCATAACTGATTTACAATATGTAATAGCATGTATGGTATATCTCTTTTCATTTGTGAAATGTTCACAAAACTATAATCACACATAAGGCGACACAGTGTACGCTAATACAATGTGTAATTCTAGTAAGAACAGTCATTCAAAACTTCCTTACGCATAAGTTAGCCATTTAAATAAATTAATGAGACATCAAAAATCAAAACCATGATTCTTTGTGAAGACAAAAATTGGTGCATCACATGTATTTTTAATGAAATAAGTAGTGGATGCTGATTTATTTACATGTGTATACTAAATTTATTTCATTTGTAGACTTCTCACTTTTCTCCTTTCTCATTTTCTTTTGCAGTGTCAGACTTCACACAGACTGAACATTCTTACTGCTTAGCTGCAGACCAAATTCATGAGAATGAACCCAGCAGTGTTTCTCCACCTCCTGATACAGATGATCACAGCAGAGCTCTGAAGAAGGAAAGACAGCGTACGTTACGCCTAAAAAAAAGAGTAAAACAGTTGAAACGATCAATGGAAAAGGAAGCTAAAGAAAGTGAAACAATTAGTGACTTGATAAGAAGAGCTGGTGAATTTTTACAGGAACCAGCACTATCTTTCTTTGCATCACAATTGCGGAATGCGTCAGGACGTAGAAGAGCAAGACGAAGCCAATGGAGTTATTCAGACAAAGTAGTTGCCTTGTCCCTCTACCACCAGAGTCCCCGTGCGTATCACTTCTGCCAGCGCATTTTCACACTTCCGTCAGTCACATCACTGCGTAGGTGGTTGAGTAATATCGAAGTGAGGCCTGGGTTTCCCTCTAAGATCTTTGAACTTTTGAAAAACAGGGTAGCAGGAATGGCAGAGAGGGATAAGTTCTGTGTAGTGTCCTTGATGATATGAGTCTACGTACAGGCCTCTCATACAATATTACAGAAGATTCAGTAAAAGGTTTTGAGGACTTTGGATCCCTAGGGAAGACGCCACGTCCTGCCAACCATGCTCTCGTTTTCATGATTAGAGGCTTAATGGGAAAATGGAAGCAACCTCTAGGTTATGGCGCTATATGATCTTTTCTGCATATCTCCCAAATCCCATTGGTTGATACAAATCACGTGGCTCAACTGCCTCAATGACGTGACAGTGTTGTCATATTCATGGCACATCCATAATCTATAAACCCAATAAGCCTGAATAGCCGAACGCGTACAGCACGGCCGTCACGGCTGAAAGGTCGTTGATCGAATCCCATCTGTTTTTTTAATTATTTTCCTGTTTTCTGTATTTTTCTATCTTTATCCATTTAACTATCATTTTCCAATTAACGCAAATATTTACATAATTTATTTACAACAATTTAATAACAACATATTTTTTTTAATAGGGTAATTAGGGTTAGGGTTAGGGTCACAATCATAGAAATAATATAGATAACCATATCTAGTTAGGGTATCTATATTATTTCTATGGTCACAATGCACTATAAAACAAGAGTTTGAGGCACTTGACGTGATGCGGCCATGATGCCGAGGCGCGCCGAGTATTGAACCTTTGTGTCTTCCAATCAAGGCCTACGCCGCACCTCTCTTTGATATTTTTATAGGTGCATGGGGACCCATATAGCACCACCAAATCGCCGATCTCAGGAACTAGGGCATTCTGCTAGGCTAGAACGGTTTCCTACGATAGAGTTTGGCACAAAAACGAAAATAACACGCTGTTTAGCGCACTGCGCTACGTCCTTCTGTTGCATTTTCGCATTTCCGTAATCAGAATAAGCCCCGCCTTCTTCGTTAATGGGCATGAATAGGGCGTCAACGACGTGACCGTTACTGCGTGTAGTTGTTTGGCGAGATTGTTTGTTTTTCGTAAATAATGAGAAAGGCCCGGCTGATGCATTTCGCACCGAAGTGGAATTTTTTTTGCCATTTTCACTCGCTGTCGGAAGTGAACGAGTGCGTCATTCATTGAACATTTCAGCAAAACACAGTACACTGCACGACAGAGGTTGGAATGTTCAGAGCCAATGTTTACATGCCACAGCGCCATCTCTTGGATGTTTTATAAGTAAATATGGGGATTTTCAATAAAATAATGCATTTTTAATGTATTTACCACGATTTACGTATAGAAACTATATGTTATTTTTACTGATTTCTCCGTATCTTTCCTTGGAGTTTTCATCGTCTTTCAATGCCTTTCGGTAAATTTTTCTGCGTTTTCTGCGTGATTATTATTTTGCGCAGGCACTCATTTTGGAAATCCTCCAACATTTTTACTTCTTCCTTAGTCCATGTTTCACTGTTATTTAGGAAGGAAGGTAAAACTGTGCATTCGTATAATTTCACTCTTGCTTCTATAGTATGATTTCCGTAATTTTGCTCTGCTGCCCATGATAATATTTCCCTCATTATGAACCTACATTTTTCAGTTCGGACTCTTATCATATCGCTATAACCTCCTATATCATTAATTAAATCCCCTAGGTATGAATATTTGGTGCATTTTTTGATTACTTGGTTGCCTATTAATATCTACTTCTCTATCCTTTCTTTGTTTGTGAATTTTATAACCATTGTATTTGTTTTATTCATATTAAATTCTAATATTTTTGATTCAGCTAATCTGGAGCATGACTGAGCGATTTTTGTTACTGATTTATAAACTCCAATTCCTAGAATATCGTCCATATATAATCATTGTCATCTTCTAAAACTACAGACCATCCGCTGACCGCTGTGGAGACGTGCGCCGGGCCTCGAATTTGGCGCACGTCTCCACTGCGGACAGCACTTCATACTTGAACATTCCCGCGGTCGCGTGCGCATATCCCGCGGAACTGCGCGTCTCATCCGCGCGCAGCGCTCAGGATCAACAGCAAAGCTGTGCCACACAATCTTGTATCATGTCTCTCTGGATTTGTATCAACCAATGGGATTTGGGAGGTATGCAGGCCCTAACTGCGTGTCCTCGATCCTGTGACCCGATCGAGTTAACACAAACGCGCGTTGATCTTTGCTCTTATTATTGCTGATGAAAGCAGTACATCTAGCTGTAAGATTACAAAGATCTGCAGGCGCCTCAATGCTGTCGTCACGTAATGGGAATTATCGATGTAGAAAATATTAATGAAGTACGCCGTTTGGTGCACGATAATAAAGTGCATACCTTACGACGCAAAAAACTTGTTTTACATTAAACGTGCCGAGTATATGCGTCGCGCGAGTTGGTAAATATTACAGTTACAAAACTTAAATTGTCGGTGTTAGCATTGGGTAGTGCAGGCCAAGTTACATGTGAATAACATCAATATCTACATGTAAAAATTAGCACCAAGAGTAGATAAATAAGAATTTGTGTTTGGGATTGCCATTCCAAAATATCACGTAGAGGCAGATCCAGGGTCATGCAGGGGCGGATCCAGAGGGGGTCGAGGGGGTCCGGCCCCCGTTTTTACCGCAAAAAAAGAAAAAAAAGCATACACACGCACGCACGCGCGCACACACACACACACACACACACATACACACTTCTCTTATATTGTCTCCATAAAAAAAATCTTGTTTAGCGCTAGTTTTTCTGATAAAGATTTACTTATATATATATGTAAATTCGTTATAAAAACCTAGAAATGGGCAAAGAGGGGTCCGCAGGCGTCCGGGGGACTGGATCTGATAAATTTTTGCATTCTAGACATCAAAATTACTGCTCAGATGCTCTCAGAATGCACCAATTTTTTTTTTAATCTTGGGGGAGGTCCCCCAAACCCCCCCCCTAACTCGCCTTCGGCAGCTTTTTAAAACACCAGAAAAAGTAAGCAGGAAAAAGTACACTTTATTTCTTCCTGGACACCCCCTTTTCAAAAACCCGATCCCTGTCATCGCTTCACCGGTTAAATGTGAACCACCCACTTCATCCAAAGGGTGGGGTGATACTCCATTAGAAGTGTTCCTGACTTTAATGTCATTAATGGTCATAATAACATATATATACATATATATATTGGTCATATATTAGTTTGTGGTTTAATGTCATTTAGATTAGGGTTAGGGTTAGGATTAGGATTATCAATCATTAATCATTAATGATATCAAAGTTGGGAACACTCCTAATGGAGCGTTAGCCAAAGGGTGTACCCACGTGGGTTTCGATATAATGATACTTTCACAATTAATTGAATTATCATTGCATGCAGGACCATAGCTAGCGGGGAGGGGCAATTAAGGGCCAAATTGCCACCCAGATCGCCACGCCAAGTAGATAGTATTCAGGAGCGTAGCTAACCCATTTTGTCTGGGAGGAGGGGGGGGGCGAAGCCCTGTGTATGGGGTGTTCTGTGAATGTTACGGTCATTGACTATGTATTATATATTTTTTCTAAGGGGGGATTTCCCCCCTTGCCCCCTCGCTAGCTACGGCCCTGTATTACGTGCATGGTCAACGGCGAACCACCATGGGTTAATTGCCAACACAAACCGTCACTTTACCCCCAGGGCAAGATGAGTTAGCTATAAAGGCTTTAGCTCTAGAACTATAGCCCTCCGCTCCGCCGCGATAGCCTCCTGCGGCGGAGCGGAGGGCTATAGTTCTAGAGCTATAAAGGCTTCTGCTTTGTATTTTGTCATCTTGTTTTATCTACACTGTGAAATGGCGATGCTTTATCTTCATCATTCCTTTATAATTACTAGCTTTTATTATTCCTGGAGCATTTCAAGCTACCATCTTATCTTATTCTGTGCTGGGGAGCCACCTATGTGCTGTTAAAACAATGAAATATTCGGTTGGCTCTAATCCTTGTAGCTGTTCAAACGACACTCCCGTTTCCCATTACTGGAACTGGTCAACTTCCGTTCATCTGTACACGCACCCACGCCGCATCCATGCATTTGGCAAGAACATCGCAAACCACATGTTTTCACTTTTAGCATTTTACAGTCTTTAAACAAATAAATACATAATAATACTAATAAATTTACACTCAATATAAAACCTTCTAGCATATATAAGTCAAATATGGCATCGTTCCGCCATCTGTCGGCAAAAATAATTTGTAATGCACATTAAACTATATTCATCACAGCAAAACAATTTGTGACAGAATGAGACATATTTATTTTAAAACATTGCTATTCTACTGACTTTAAAACTTGTTGGAGCAAAATATATCGATTTTAAATCTAAAATACATTTCTAAATCTTCCCGTACATAAAATTAAAAGTTATTCGCCTTGCATGTGTATATAAATCTAATATAAATTATAATATGAAGTATAAGTATATCTACTGATACTGATGCTATAATTTTTCCTCTCTGTCTTCAACCCAGAGTGTCAAACCATCCCGATTTCGTCGGGATTATCCTGATTTTGATCGAAATCCCCGAATCCCGACGTAACCTCCTTCGGGATAAGGAAAATTCCGATTTTCGATATTTTGCACGCACTATCTCGCGAAAAAAGTCAAGATATATTTTCCACTTAATTTCTCACGATTCTTAGCAATAAAATCGATTCTGAACGCTCCTTGCCTTCCCTGCATGCATTTCGAGCTAGCGGTAAATATACCATGGCATGAAACTGTATTGCGGGCTCAAGTGAACAGACGGCTCAAACTCCATGACAGATGGCGCTCTCGCTCTTGGCTCAATCTACCACTGCTACAAGTAGATATTCGTGAGAATTTCTAGTTTTTTTACCACAAGTTTTACAGCGGCCAGGTTACTCGTACCCTCAGGCTCTGTAATAAGATTTGGACTAATAAAAATTGCAAAGATATTAAAAATCCGACCATTATTTTATTAATTATTTGATAAAATAGTGATACGAAATAGTGCACGGATTGTGTGCCCATTTACTAAATCCTAATTAAAAAATTTCGGGGAGGGGGACATGCCCCAGACCCCCCTCCCACCCCACCCCCTAATGAAAATCCTGATTTCTTAAAGCTGCATTTCCACTATCGATTTTTGTCAGCAAATCATCCGAGTCGTGCAAAATAGAACACGTTCTATTTCTCCAACTCGGCGACTTGACTCCAACTCCGACTCCAACACAATCGAATTTCAGCCGATTAGTTGGAATGCACTTGGGTCAAGTCGGGGGCAAGTTGGAATGCACTTGAAATCGGTACGATTTGCTGACAAAAATCGATAGTGTAAACGCAGCTTTAGTCTACAGGTTGGACACTCTGTCAACCCTATGAGCAGACTAGGAAATTTTCATCATTGGTACAATATGTGTGTGAATTTTTACAATACAGGAATTGACCTAGACTGTGTACTCTAGTCGAGATGTGATTAACCACTAGACAATGCAATCCCACAAAATGTGACAATGCAAATGTCTGTGAAAATAGAGACTGGAGATTTTTGTTTACATGTACCTAAATTGTCAGATACCAGAGACAAAAACCATCAAACCGAAGACAAGCAGTGATGCAGCAGCTAAATAAGGAGATTCTTCTTTCAGAAACAAGCATAGATTTCCTAGCGTGACAAATGCTTATTTGTAATGACTCTCCGGACCGTGAAGACCCGAGGAAATGCTCAAAGTTCCTCTTTTCCATTAGATGCTGCCAAACCTTCAACGGTTTGAGCAAACTTGCGGATGTCATTAGCCAATAGCTGCGGCTGCTCAAACGCTGCAAAGTGACCACCGGTCGGCATGTCCGTGTAGTGAACAAGGTTCGGATACTCGTGACGCACCAGTGTCTCTGGATATACAACAAGCTCCTCCGGAAATGCTGCATAGCCGCTGGGAACAGATACCTGGTGATGCCTACAAAAGAAAACAAACAAGAAAAGAAAAATGCTTATTTTGTGCAATTTCGAACAGTACTTTCTCGTGTAATATCCCCCACACTATGTGATGTTTTGATGCCTTTATTAGAGCTTTAAACAATGTCACAGGATGGATAAAGTTAGATTATAATAACCCCCAGTTTATTACAAATGTATAGCCGTCATGGTGGCTCGTGTTTTTCCAGTACTTTTAGTACTGCATACATCATTATGCATAAATTAAATGTGTGCAAGGTGCAGGTATAAATGTAACAAAACATTAAAGAATATTATGTCATAAAGTTATCTGCCATTGTTTTAGCATTTGTTCGGAGATCGAGGCAGTGTACATAAGCTTTCATCATGTGCAGGGTTCTTCCAAGGCTTTAAATGTATTTCGGGTCTGACATGCCTTCAAAATTGAAGCCAATTTGCGACATCCTATATGTGACCCGCTCCAGCAAAACCAGGATTAAGTAGGAAATTCTACAAATTGAGTTATGTGCATATCTGAATAGATCATTTAATTACCTTTAAAATGATATATATATAATATTTAGCTATATCTAAAGAATTGACCGATCTACAGTCATATATAGATCGGAAACCGACTTATTCCAGAATATGCAGCTTTTGAGATAAAGCGTTCCGGGTAAGGGACCCAGTCGGGGATGAGCGGTCAGGGGACCATAAATTTTTATTTTTTTTATTTTTTTTAAAATTAAAAATGACCATAATAATCTAGAGATATCTGAACCTATATATCCGGATTAAATATGCACTTAGGAACTTATTTTTGTAAAAATCTCATTTTTGTCCAGGTAGGCCATTTTCAGCATTGACATGTGTGCGTGCTCATTACTCAAAACAATGACTTGCGACTTAGTCCGTATTATGCTGGAGCGGGTCACATTTTCCAGCTACGTTTACTTTTGACAACCCCAACGCGGCCGTGACGTGTTTTCACATCTCCGAACTGATTGAGTTTACTTGTGTACTCGGGCCACTTAACTGACTCTAACTAGTACAACCCTATCCCGGGGCCCCCTTTGTCCATAAATGACATGCCTTCTTTAAATTTCTGGGGGAAAACCTGATGTGCACACCTTGTCAGCCCATGCTCAGCATCTGAGTAGAACACTCCTTTATAGAGCCTCATGGATGTCGTAATGCTGTCCGTCACCCAGTATATCATGACGTTGTGGAGCAGCTCATCTAAGGTAAACGTCTGCGTGGCCAGTCCTCCATCGTTATCGTGGATGTTAGACAGCTTAGTCCAGACAGCAAATTTCTCAATGATCCAGGCGGCCAATCCCGCAGGACTGTCACTCAAGCCAACTCCTATACAGCCACATAATGACAAAAAGCACGCATGTTATAACTAACCGATGTAAAGTGTATCAGAATATGACACATGCCCAGTTACTCAAACACACGCACGCACGCACGCACGCACGCACGCACGCACGCACGCACGCACGCACACATTATTATCATCATGTTTCCAAAAGACCATGTCATTATTTCACACATACAAATCTTCAGTTCAGCTACATCCCTATTCAATATACAATGAGCTGATGTATACAAATATCCTTGTTAACATACATATCAGCATTTGCCACACTGTGTGTGACACATCAACTTGTTGTATATCGAATAGTGACACCAATATGCAATGTGCAATATTTCAATTAGTGATATGTCTGAACAGAAAGTTTGTTATATCTTCCACACAGCTACTTATTGAATAACTGTACATGGTATCAGATCTACATAGACGCTAATACACAGATCTCCAAACTACAATACTTCTAAGTTTCACCACTCCGCACTTGCAAGCTGCTATGATTTACCAATTGTATCGGGTCTGGTGACATGCACGTGAGCATGGCCTGTCTCTTCTAACAGGACGGTCATTTTCTCGAACAACGGGTAGACCTTCCACAGATCATCCTTGTTAAACACCAAACTCGGGAAGATGGACCCCACGAGAAGTTTCGTGAAGTAGCACGCATTTGGCACGGTGATGGGCATATTCACATGCACTCCTTTAACTCTGAAAAGCACACATCGGTCATAATTTGTGCAGTTAAGCATCCAACCGACAAGAGAATGACCAAGTTCCAACTATATGACAATTACTGTGGGGCTTAGTGTAGCTTGCCAACCTGTCGACTGTTGTAACGGTGCACGCATGTATATCCACTGCAGTAGCATTTCTAATATTAGGGCCTACAATTTACAAGCCAAGACATACAAGTGTAACCAGTGATGTATAAGAAAGTAATATCTTATTGGAAAGATATAGAAAACAAATGCTTCGAACGACTACATATTTCTTAGTTTATGGCAACTGCTGGGAACAACTGGCCCTTAATTGCTATTTTTCATTTTCATGCACTAAGCATGCACTGCCGATATAGGTGCCTGTGTATCCATGCAAAAGTGTGTGTCTATATCAGTATACCTTTCAGGATATAAGATTGCAATCTCGGACACGATCAATGAGCCCATGTCACCACCTTGTACATAATAATGTCTATGACCAAGTCTGCGCATCAGTTCATTAAACATCCGAGCTGCATGCATTCCTGCGAAACCTGCAAATAATGATGCAACCATTATATTTTGTGGTATACAACATATGCACTTATAGTTATATTGTCAACTTGGCTATTTTAAGTAATATTTGTTTGTCCTAACCCCATATCTCTAAAGATTTTGCATAAATACTTAGGGACATGGATATAAACTTTGAAAAATTATACGAGACTTGATTAATTTGGCAGGTTTGCTAGATCCATATACTTTTAACAGCACAATTTAAACACAAGTTGCAGTGTACCTTCCTTATGCGGGGCTTCAGAAAACCCGTATCCTGGAATAGAAGGGCAAATTATCTCGAAAACAGGGTCATCTTTTTTTCCACCGTGAGCCAATGGATCGGTGAGCAGCGGGATGATCTTGTAGAACTCGTAGAAGCTTCCCGGCCAGCCATGTACCATTAGCAGAGGCGTCACATTCTTGTAACTTGACTTCGGTTTGACGTGAACGAAATGTACGTCTATGCCGTCTAATTTAGTCAAAAAGTTATCATATTTATTTAGTTCTAGCTGCGCTCTATCCATGTTGTATGTCTCTCGCCAGTACCTAACGATGTGACGCATCGTCTCAGAGTTGATGCCGTATCGAAACTTCACATCGGGCAAAGAATCTGTCAACTTTGTGCGGTTGAGTCGTGCGTATAAATCATTAATGACAGCTGACGAAAATCGGACAGAAAAGTCACCGATGGAGTTGTCCTCGTGAATTCCTCTAGCATCTCTGCCCCACCAACTGTTGCTCAGATCGGGTAGCGGAGGCGTGACAGTGTAGAACGTACGCCGTATCGCCAACCCGACAATCAAAACAACTACAAGTACTGTACACAACTTGCAACACCAGCAGCAAATAGCCATACTTGACGATGACTTTAGTTTCCTACTACTACTACTAGTAGAAAGAAACGACACGTACGCTCGTTAAATTATCGACGGTCTATATAACTTGCCTATCTATGGTATCTTGTCACCTAAGCTGAACAAACGCTTTCGTCATTGCACCATTAATTTCGCCGGTCGTGCGTCTTGGTTGTGCCTAGCTCCAGGAAACGGTATTGCTAGGGTTAGAATACCGGTGTATTGACGTTAGTAACACAGCCTGGTCGGGTTAGGTTGTGCCTGGCACCTCTGTTGTTTGCGTTATGGATGTTCAGTATCACTGGCTACGGCGATACCCTGTTACTACTCAGTTTCTGATACTGGTGTGTGTGTGCACCAGCTACACTAGCGGCAGCAGCAGGGTGTGATGGCCTTGACACAGGGGGCATTTATATCGAAAATGGCGGCACTGGTACGGTTATCCGTAAGCGTTAGCGCCTCGTAGTGTGCTTTACACATGTTTCATTGAGATTTGAACACTTAATCGAACAGTTGATTCTGAATATTGAATATATGTGTACGTAAGGGTGTCTCCGGGTAAGGGTGTCTGTCCGTGGCTCCGTTTATGGTGAACTTTTTAGTTCGGCAGCACGTATATTTTACTTATATATATATACACCTGTAGGCTGTAGGTAGGGTACCTATTCGTCCGTCCACCAGATCTATGTGCGCGTGTGCGTGTGTGTGTGGGGGGGCGGTGCGTGGGTGCGTGCGTGCATGAGCGTGTGCGCGCGCGCGTGTGTGTGTGTGAGTGCGTGCGCGCGTGTGCGTGCGGGGGTGCGTGCGTGCGTGCATGCGAGCGTGTGTACGCACGCGCGCGCGCGGTGTTGTGGGTGCGTGCGTGAGCGTGTGCGTGCGTGCGTGCATGGGTGCGTGCGTGTGAGCGTGTGTGCGTGCATGTTAGGGGGGATGAATGGTACGTTGGTTGGGTGGGTGGCCGTGCGTGGCACTGCGTGCGTGCGTGCGTGCGTGCGTGCGTGCGTGCGTGTGTGTGTGTGTGCAGGCCCGTAGCCAGGGGGGGTTCGGTGTTCGGACCAATCTTGGTGCCCCCCTCCTTTCCACACTGACCCAGTCCATTTTAGTTGTTGACCTGTCTGACCAGATATACAATGCAGGTTGCAGCAGTACAAAAATTTATTCATATGATAACACAATATACTGTACAAACTAAGCCAAGCTTGGGCTACATAAAGTTCTACAAAAATTCAATACAACATCTATTTTAATTCACAATTAAAATCTATTTTAATTCAATATTTAAATCGAACATTCTATAAAATATATATTAAATTAATATTTATATTTATATTTATATTTATTAATATATATATATATAATAATATTAAATTAAAATATATATTAAATTCTAACATCTATTTTAATTCAATAATATTTCACAAGTTAAATGTATCAAAGTTCCAATATTCATGACCTGAATGGCATTTTTCTACATTTCATTTTCGCAAAATTACTGATAACATCCTCGAAAGTAATACTTCTCAGAATACCTGTTTCAATTGTTAATATACACAGTGAGTTGAGTCTTTCTTGAAGCATAACTGATCTATTTGGTTTTTTTACACGTTTTAGTTGTGAGAAATACCTCTCTGTTGTGCAGTTGGTGACCATTAATGTTAAAAATATTCTTAAGGCAATTTCAACATTTGGAAAGGCACTCTCTAGTTTGTCTTCTGTAATTGTGTTGTAAAATTTTAAGTGAGTGAAAGATGTTTTCTTGGTTGTTTAAAACTTATGAAGAACATATGAATGGAACTGCTGAAGCCTTGTAGTACACCTGGGAAGTACAAATCTTTATTCGTTTTCTTTTCTTTTCACCCTTTTCCCAACTTTGTGGTGCCCCCTTTGGCCCTGGTGCCCTAAGCACGTGCTTAGTCTGCTTAATGGTTAATCCGGCACTGCCCACACCCTCCCCCTGCACGGTCGCAATTCTCCTTCGCTCGGTCGCTTCGCGCCCGAGCAAATTGCCAACATTTAAAAACGAACCCCCCCCCCCAATATAAAGCTGGCTACGGGCCTGGTGTGTGTGTGTGTGTGTGTGTGTGTGTGTGTGTGTGTGTGTGTGTGTGTGTGTGTGTGTGTGCGCGCGTGTGTGTGTGTGTGTGTGTGTGTGTGGTACGGTAACGGTAGGTTATACTACCGTTACCGTTCGTACGTACGTTCTTCTTTCCTTTCGCGTAGACGTACGTAGTGGTAGTCGGTAGACGACGACGGC
>NW_014577076.1:881021-889984 GCF_000485595.1 Priapulus caudatus
TCTACCTACCGTCGAGTTGGTACGAAACGGGTTAGGTAAGTTAAAAACCCTTACGTTCCGTACCTAGTGTGTGTGTGTGTGTGTGTGCGCGCGCGTGTGTGTGTGTGTGTGTGTGTGTGTGTGTGTGTGTGTGTGTGTGTGTGTGTGCGTGCGTGCGTGCGTGCGTGTGTGTGTGTGTGTGTGTGTATGTGTGTGTGTATGACACTGTGTGTGTGTGTGCGCGCGCGCGCCGTGGGTCCATTCAGACAAAAACAGATGTAACGCACTTTTAAACAGAAAGAATATTTGTGAAAGAATAAGTAGGCCTAAGTAAGGGTAAAGAATATGGGTAATAGTTTCATTTACGTCTGATGAAATGAAAGTAACATTTCAGTAAACAGAAAACGCGAACAGTAAAATAGAATATGACTCATATTACAGTATTTGTTTTCTATGTTTTATATTTTACACAAACGTAAAGCGTGTATGTTCTATATTGAATTTTCATATCATTTCACCTTGTGTTGTGTTTGCATCAAACAGACTTGTTAGTGATTTTTTATCGCATCTTGCTGTGGTGTATCCAGCATAGGGCGGAGCCGGCGTAAGCCTCCCCCCCCCCCCGTTTGCAAGCCCAGAAAAAATCAATAAAACACACTTTTTAGTAGCAGTGGGTCTTCAGGGGTCACGTCAGACTGAACGCCCTCCTGCTTCTGTTGCTCCACAAGGACCTCCCTTTGCAAATGGATAAGGTGGTCAACATCTTCATCAGAAGGAAGCCTCAAAGGTTGCTATTGGCAAACCCAATGGGGGACGCTTAAGGTCCCGAACACACAATCATGACATCAACATCTCAGTGGCAATTATCAGTAGGCCTAATTGTCACACTGACTTCTCACACTGACCTGTGCACCAATCGGAGCTGATCATCAACATGATCAAGTGTGTTTCCTTTTTAGTGCCATTAAACATGAAGGACTTATTACGTTATCTTGTGTTGCAATTCTTACCTGTGTTTTAATACATGTATTATTACTATAGTAACCTAACCTCAGGTGTGTTACTGTACGCTTTCTGGAAAGTCATGAAGTGTTTTCAATACTAAATTGTAGGGTTGAGTCTAGGATTGAGATAGTGTCATCAGACATCAGAATATGGCCCACAGTATGCCTCAGATAGCAGGAAAATGGTTTAAATATTTCCAAAAATTTTGGGGTATCATGCCCCCGACCCCTCTATCGCTGGCGTGCATACCGCGCGCGGGGCTGCCCGCGGCAGCCCAGATACATTTCGCTCCCCTGTTCATCAATTTCTGGATACGCCACTGTCTTGTTAGTAACTAGAGGCTACTAAAGGATTGGTCGCGTTTAATATTTTTCATGATATGTAATTGATGTATTATTAAAAATCGTTATGCTTATTGTCAAAGGAACGCCGCAATGCTATCATGCTCGTCTGATGATTTGTATTTGCCTTATCGATAGAGAAATTATGGTAAAACACGGCCCAGTAGCAAACCATTATTAACGAACCGCTAGAGGGCGGGTGAAGGCAAATCTATACCCGGTGTCGTCTCTAGACATGGTTCTGATGCTAACATGCAATGCTCGCAGGCCTCTCGGTTAGGCAGTAGATATAAACAATGTCTTTTTAAGCGGTCTTTCGATGATATTTTGATGGACTTGCGCGAAGATCGGTGCATAAATAAGGAAATCTATGAAATCCACCACACCGCGGCCATAAGGATCTAGTTTCTTCATCATCTGTAGCAATGATAAAAACTGTTAATCTTAGACAAATCGTATGAGCAGCGTGTGAGGGTTCGTACGTGTGAGCGTTTGTACGTGTGAGCGTTCGTACGTGTGAGGGTTCGTACGTATGAGCGTTCGTACGTGTGAGCGTCCGTACGTGTGAGCGTTCGTGCGTGAAGTTTGGTTATTCATAAGCATAATTAATTATGACTTCTCACCTCGTGACATTCGATGAAATCACTTATTATGTTACCATTGTGCAACTGTTGATCGAACAAATTTGCAAGGAAAACAGGCAGGGTGTTGTAATGACTTACATCGTTGGCGAGTTCATCGGGTATGCTACCGGCTTGTAACTCCGTATCGAGTGCGTGTGATCTCACCTGCCACCTAGCAATCTCGAAATCTTCATCATCGGCGATTAGTTCGAACAAGTCCTGTCAATATATGCGTGTTAGCAGCAGAGTAATAGCTGCGGCATGAGCCAGCCTGCAGTGCCTCAACGATCTTCGCACCCAGGTTTTACCTCCAGGATTTTACGATTTTCGTTGAACTTAAGTTTTATCAACAATTAAGTTACATTACATCAACAGCTAATAATTAGTCAAGAGCTTATAGGCATTATTAGTTCTTGATTACATAATAGTCTATGGGGGCTTGTTTTTGTAATGAAACAATTTTGTACTGAATAATAATATACGATAGCTCGGAAATGAAAATAGATAACGAAAGCACTGCCGGCTTTATTTTGAACCAAAATGGTTGTCGTGGCGACTTCGGCGTTATTACGGACCGTATGCGAATCGGAATGTCTCTGTGATGAAGGCGATATGCTTACAATCTGGTGTACCGTGCCACCCTCTGGTTATAGGAGGTCCTGACCGTTTTTACGCAGAAAACGACGAGAAAGAAGTCTAAAAGCCATGCTTGCTATAACAGGGCATGCTCTGATTTGTGGAAAAATATTTGCTCCGATTAGTAGTGATATCCTTAAACAGTTAATAGGCCAATAACACCATAATCATAAAATACACAATGATGAATTATACAAACGGATGCAATCTCGCTCAGTATTTGAGCTAGCCCTTACTCATTTCCGTACCTTGTATTTTCTTACGAGCATGGTTAGCAAACAGCTAGATGTCTTGGTAACGCCCCGAAGTGGATAACTGCGAAGTAGCACGAGAAAAGACAACTATTTAAACTAGTTTTTCTTACTATCAGAGTAAATAGTAACTATATGGTAATGCGTTCCAGAAAAACGCTCGTACCGCGATCATTCATAACGTGAATTACGTTTTCCCACCGACTGCCATCACATCATCGGAGATGCATTCATTCGAAAATTCTTCAGCTAAAAAATGTACTACCAGGACAATTTTGAACGCATGTGAACATGTTGAAACGCATATTTTGATTATTTAATGATATAACACAGTAACACGATAATCTGGGAGGGAGAGACATTTCAGAATTAGTATTTCGGAGAGTGAGAGGGTATGGAAGGCCATTACCACCAAAACCTACCTATTTAATCGCGCTTAAAATGTATTTTAAGCGCGATTGAATTCCAGCCAATCAGAACAGTGGTTTTTAATCGCGATTAAAATAGATTTTAAGCGCGATTAAAATAGGTAGGTTTTTGTGCGCGTGCGCGCGCGCGTGTGTGTGTGTATGTATGTGTGTATGTGGTGTATGTATGTTGTGTATGTATTGTGTATGTATGTGTGTATGTATGTGATGTGTGTGTATGTATGTGTGGCTATGTATGTTGTTGTGTGTGGGGAGAGGGTGTGGATGTGTGTGTGTGTGCGTGTGTGTCTGTGTGTGTGTGGGGGGGGAGAGGGTTTGTGGTGTGTGAACCATCGTTTGTTGTGTGTCAGGTTGGTTATGAAGGCCGCGTCCTGGAACGTTTTGATGATCGTCACCATACCATGCTGTGTACCATACACCATACACACATATATGCGCTGATTACTCGTCTTACTACTAGCCTGACGTAGGATGCTTTATCACGGGCAGTATATACGTATAGCATATTAAGCATATATGTAAAGTATAGTCACAGCACTGACAGTGATTATAACACTATGGTTATAATTGTGATTATTAATATTACAATAAAACAGATAGCATAACGTCTATACAGAACTGACACACGCACACGCATAATAATAATAATAATAATAATAATAATAATAATAATTATAATAATTGATTTATACTGTGCACATTGCATACATACAAATATGTTTACATAGCAGCCCGCGCATGATTTAGTTGTGATTCATTGCATTGCTCTTTGATTTGAATTTGATAAGTTGATATGAAATTATCAACGCTTATACGTTGCAAACGATCTATGTACATGAATAGAATACGCGCCTATAGATAAGTAACGCAAATAACCACACACACACACACACACACACACACACACACACACACACACACACACACACACACACACACACACACACACACACACACATACGCACAAAAACCTACCTATTTTAATCGCGCTTAAAATCTATATTAATCGCGATTAAAAACCACTGTTCTGATTGGCTGGAATTTAATCGCGCTTAAAATCAATTTTAATCGCAATTAAAAACCACTGTTCTGATTGGCTGAAATTCAATCGGGATTAAAATAGGTAGGTTTTGGCGGTAATGGCCTTCCATAATAGAGAGGGGTTTTAGCAGCTGGCATAAATGGCTTCAGAGATTGCACGACACGGTGGATAAGGTGTTGACGGCTGCTGGGTGACGTGTAAACTCGCATCATTTTACGGGGCAAAAGGTTAATTATTAAAACAAGCGTGATACAGTTTTACACAATTTGATGGTTTATAGTTGCAACATTAGTATGGCTTATTTTTACAGGATAAAATTGCTACGTCCGTAATTATTGACATATTGTAATATGTCATAATACCGATATACCACCTGTAACATCTTGGTGATTGTTTTCCCAAGTTCCAGCGACTAGCGCTAACTAGATAATACTACATAATGACAATATCTATATATATAAAGTTGCTCAGCCGAATTAGTGTGTTCGCGCATAACTAGAGAACTCCGCAGCGGCGCAGCCTAGAGGAAAACTAAAGATATTTTCAGAATCAGCACGTCTGGGAGGTGGTTCTAGCTAAAACTATTAAAGTTAAACATTCATAAAAAATTCTATTGATCAATAGATGGCGGTCACGTACGTACACACAACATCACGTCTGCATCCATGGTGTATAAACGTAATGGCGCAGTGGGCTCATTAGTTCAACATCCGTCTGTTACACATGGATTTCGGGTTCGATTCCCAGCTGGGGAACTTATCTTCCCCTTTTTTCTTTTTTTCCCTTTACCTAACTCTTTAGTATGTATTATTTTAAATTTTTAATTAATTTTTAATTTATTAATTTATTAAATTTTATTATTTTTTTAGTTTATTAATTATTTTTCTTTTTAATGTTTTTTATCTTTTGATTTCTTATTATTTTTTACTGTTTGGGATGGGATGGGATGGGATGGGATGGGATGGCATGCGATGGGAGGCGGTGCGATGGAATGGGATGGGATGGGATGGGATAGCATGGGATGGCATGACATGGCATGGGATGGCTCTGAATGTGATGAGATGGGATGGGATGGGATGGGATATGGGATGGGATGCGGTGCGATGGGATGGGATGGGATGGCATGCAATGTTATGGATGGATGGATGGATGGATGGATGGATGGATAGATAGATAGTTAGATTTCCTTTTTTTTTTAGTTTATTAATTGTTTTTATTTTTAATGTCTTTTATCTTTTGATTTCTTATTCTTTTTTACTGTTTGGGATGGGATGGGATGGGATGGGATGGGATGGGATGGGATGGAATGGGATGGGATGAGATGGGATGGCATGGCATCGCATGCGATGGCATGGGATGGCATGGCATGGCATGGCATGGCATGGCATGGCATGGCATGGGTTGGCATGGGATGGCATGGGATGACATGGCATGGGATGGGATGAGATGGGATGGGATATGGGATAGGATGGGATGCGGTGCGATGGGATGGGATGGCATGGGATGGGATGGGATGGCATGGCATGGCACTGAATGTGATGAGATGGGATGGGATGGGATGGGATGCGGTGCGATGGGATGAGATGGGATGGCATGGAATGGGATGGATGGATGGATGGATGCATGGATGGATGCATGCACGGATAGATAGACAGTTAGATTTTTTGGGGTATTTTTCTTTCAACCAAGCAGTCACCAGCTGAGTAACGCCACTGATTTCTCCGGGCAACGCCGGGTATCCCGCTAGTACTATATAATACCAATATACTACATAATGACAATGTTACCAGCTACTACAAGTCTTTCATATATCGTTCTCCGACAAGTTACTGATATTTTCCCCGACGGGAGAGAAACTCACCCTGACCCACGCCTCCTTTTTAGGACACTCCTAGCTGCCATCTACAGCTGGAGCTAAGGAGATTACGGAGCTAATAAGGAGCTAACGGATTATTGTAATAGCAACGCTACAAGTCAGGTAACTGAGGAAGCTAACGCGACTTTGCGTTGCCGTAAACCCTGAGGTACCGCGTGGCAGAGTCACGTGGATTCTGCGCAAGCGTACACTCAAACTCGCACATGAAATCAGGATGGCACACACTACCATTCCCTTATTATTACATCGAAATACCCACAGAAATGGCACATTAAAAAAAATTACGCAAAATGTTAACAAACTGTCAAGACCGTTCGTACAAAATTTATTGAGCGTATATAGGCGGCATAGCAACAGCGTCTAGTCTAGTATATCCTATAGGTTTACATCTAGACTAGTCTGGTCATAGATAGAATAGTTGTTTTGTAAAGCTAAATAAACTGTTTTTTAAACTTATAATGAACTATCTCTTGGAAAATAATAACCTTATATTTAAATTAACATTTACCAATAGATATAAGCAAAATTATGTAAATTCAGCTTATTTATGTATATACTATATATTGGACGCCCCAACGACGCGAAGATATGTAAGCAGATATAAGTCGAGTCGCTCGGAGTCGCTGGCTGTACCCATGTTACTCCGTACAAAAGCGTGGGGCGCTTATGCCGATGTAAACACCGGAACGTGTTGGGCCTATCTGATCAAAATATTTAATGCACAAAATGCTTGCACAGAGCAATATTTTGATTATATACATTACGGATTGCTGGGGTAAAACCGCTTTAAATTTGAAATAAAATTTAATTAGGATGTTTTTTTTCGAAATTCCAAATTAATTTTTTGTACAATTTTGTAATATTTTTTCCCTGGCTCGGATCAAACAGTGCACAGATCACTAAAACAATTACGGACAACGCGACTGCAATTTTTCATGGACCATTGCCCGACAGGTTACTGATTCCCCCCCCCTCCGTGGGGAGGGGGGGTGCCCTGGAGGCCCTGGAGGCCAAAACCTTATCTAACATTGATTGCCGTTCACCGCGGATCTTCACTTTGTACCACGCCCTGTAGAAGGCTGAAGTTGTTGCGAATAACTGCTCTTGAAATAGGTAACATGTTTCTGGAGTTTACTGGACGCGGCCGGAAGGGGGAGGGGGATTTCAGAAACGCACTAGCGTAAACAGTACACGTGTAGGTAAAACTGTCTAGTGCGATAGCGGTACGTTACACATAATTATTAAAGATGACCCGCTCTACATGGTGGCAGTCGCCTGCATGTTTATTACATAAATTTCATATACGGTGATTGAGCTCGCTATTTTTCGAGTAAACACCTCACTAATTTTGTGAAAATTACGAAAGACCGAATTTGCGTTTCGTATCGCGAGTAGTGAGTTTAAAATTCACAAATTACGTATACGCGAATTCACGTGACCCGGGTTGTTATAACACGGGGTATTACTATATAGATCTACGGGTACTTGGCACATACCGTTGTAGGGGTAGTCCTTCCGAGAATGCTGCGAGCACACAGAATGTTTTATAGTCCAGCTCTTTACAACCTGGAAGGTTTAGAAGCTGAAATGAAAAGATGAGAAACGCGTTCGGTTGCAACTAATACTGTGTGTCAAATTATAGTGACCACGTCTGCGATGTCTGTTGCACACAGCCATCTACTGCCACTTGAATACAACCATCTATGTCATCATTTTCCATGTAAGAGTGAATGAACCTGACAGCTCTTCCCTGACTATCATGACGTGACTCTTCTACACATGACAGTCTTAATAACAACAACATCACTTTCCGTTCCATAATTTGCATAAATTAACGCTAATTAACAAAAATCACGAATTACTTATTACTATGACGTACATACGTGTCAATGTGTGGTATTGTTTCACTCTGTGGACTGCAGCAGCCTCTATATAATGAGCACGTAATATGAGCCGAGAAGCACGAAAACAAAGCTCTAGTTACGCGCCGCAGCTTTGAGTATGTGACTACAAAACTAACCAGCTACGTAGGAAAAATGGGCGCATGCTTGCTGTTTGTTCTTAGCGTACCATATATCAAACCTTAGATACATTATCACCGTCAAACCTGATATACGCCATCTAGTTCTCTCTCATCAATCGAATTTCCGCTGACTTCCCACAGAGCACCTTTCAGTTTATTCGCGTCTATTTGCATGGCCTATGTGAGAAACGATAGTAATTATATATATATATATATATATATATATATATGTATATATATATATATATATATAAAGCAAAAGAAACGATGTTTACGGTCAGGCAAAATGGTTGGGTTCACTACTAAAGTTACTATAGCTTCCTAAAAAGTGAGAACTCATGAAAACCATTGTACGTACGACGTACGAGTGATGCAGATGAAGTAATCTGTAGGCGTCATTTGGAATATCAGTCGACTTACCTCTGCTTTGAGAATCTGTTGTTCGCACCATACGGTAGCAGCGTCTCCCCTGACTGTCACGTAAACAAAGTCTACTGTTATTACTATTGTCGACATAGAAACGTGCACGCACACACACGGACGCGATCACGCACATGCCCATGGCACGTGCACGCACACGCACACGCACACGCACACTACTGCGCACGTGCACCCACACGCACACACATACGCCCGCGCAGGCGTAGGCGCACGCACACGTAAACACATACCCGCACGCATACGCACACGCCACGCGCGCACCCCCCCCCCCCCTCACCCCCACGCAAACACACAACCACACACACAACCACACACACA
>NW_014577076.1:889994-893115 GCF_000485595.1 Priapulus caudatus
CACACACACACACACACACACACACACACACACACACACACACACACACACATGCGCACGCATACACACGCAGATGGGGGTGATCGCGCTTACGTCAAACTATAGGCTTATATGGGTATATCCATTTACAATTAACTCATGGGATTTCTCTCTGTAACGAATATTCGCACAGCGAATACCTCGCCCCCACATCCCCCACATAGAGGAACTGCTATAGGTGTATGCGCTATATCGCCAAACCGCGCGCATGTACTTACTGCTGTGCGTGGCGGCTACAAGCAAGCATGAGAAACAATTCTTGCTTACAACTTACTGCTATCACACGAATATGACTGTGACACGAATGATCAATGTGCGAAGAGCGTCAGAAATAATTGAAATAAAAGAGACTTTACAGAGAATATCATTACAGAACCAATTTACTGCTGGTGAGACCTCGTACCAATGGTGCAGTGCCTTTGTGGATGTAGATCATAGAGTCCTGACTCTAACTCATTAAACATATCTCCTAATTCCCGCTGCAAAACAGGAACACGTTAAACTGTAACGAACACGAGAGATCTATTCATTCTTTGTTTTTGTACTAATTGGAGCGAAGTCGGTCGGTTCGGAACGGTACGTCATGAAATAGGTTAACAGCTCTATCGCGTTTACACTAAGGATTTATTTATGCGAATGAAGTTGGAAGTTGCTGGGTCCGTGCTGAAAACCTAATCACATGGGTTATCCTGAATGAAATGTCGATAATGCAGCTCTAAGCTTTCGCGAGCATGCACGAACGCACGCGCACACACACACGCGCACGCGCACGCATGCACGATTCACGCACACACATACACGCACACACATACACGCACACACATACACGCTCACACATACACGCGAGCGCACGCACGCGCGCGCGATTATGAGATTTCGCCTTGTCCCTATGTCGTCATCGTAAAAGTAATGTACTCATTTCTGCAATATTGCATTCGATAAATGCGCGGTGACACGCACTGATATGATAATGGTACATGATTGCATACCAGGTCTTGCTATCTAGTGTGACATTTAGCGAAATACAAGCACATCATGCGTCATAATAATTTCATTGTAAAAACATGACCATATATATATATATATATATATATATCAGGAAAACCCAT
Organism: Priapulus caudatus; assembly: GCF_000485595.1. NCBI lineage: Eukaryota > Metazoa > Priapulida > Priapulimorpha > Priapulimorphida > Priapulidae > Priapulus > Priapulus caudatus. The sequence continues at coordinate 891,143 of NW_014577076.1, forward strand.
GATAGAAGTGCATTTACTATTAAGCCTTAATATAATATAACTTTTTAATATCAAAGCCCTGATGTTTAGCGTCTAAAACGAACTGCCGAATGAGAAGAATACATGCACTTTCTATATAATATCAAATCGACAATAACTTTGAAATAGACCAGTAGGATATAGTGCCCTAAATGTCAACATCGCATGATACATTTAACAAAAACTCGTAAAAAGTCAATTATTTACACGAATGGCTGGTTATCCACGGGAGTATACGACCGATTTCACTAATGTCCCTCGCCAGGAGGCGTTCCCCTTGTTTGCCGGTGTCACCTGAGCTCATGATACAGGTTGAACTCTTCTTTGTCAATCGCACGCTCGCGGCACGCGCGAACAGTTGTACCTGAGCTGGCCTGCTCTCGCATCCTCACAGTATCGCTCTAATGATGATGACTTCACTTACGGTTGCTGCGCATTTATGCGGATGAATCACACTGCGGCGGCTGACGGATCGGCTGGGAGTAGCGACGGCTTCCTCCCTCGAGCTGAGCAGAGATTCTGTGCGTGTTTTCGCTGCATGGTCGGTCGCGTTGTCGCTGAATATTCGCGCGTATTTCAACAGCGAATCTCTCCTGAATTGCGATGAAACACTTTCTCGCCACACAAGTTTTGACACGTTGTCACTGTTATTACTAGATGGTTATAAAAACAATATGAAAATTAGAAAACTAATTCGCATAAACTTTCAGATAGATATAAATCGGCACGAAACAGTATTTGAATGTGTATGCTGGTAGTCAGGATTTATATGTGGCTGTTGCATTTGGTTGTTGTTATCGCCTAGTACTCTGCAAATTGCGTAAACGCTATGAAATACTGCATAACGATAGTCGAAAATAATCATCTTGACGTGAGACTTTCCTACGGAAATGTGGTCAGTATCCCTCGCTAGACGTAATCACGTAATCACTCGATAGTAGTTTCTTCAAGTTTATGTTAGCATATAGCACATAGTTGTTGTGTAGATAAAAGCAGTCACACATTTTAGTACAGTAGATTAGAAAAAAATCGTTCAAATTGTGAAAAAAGTATGAAAATTGGTACACTTGCATACTTTTGTATGCTCTTTCATTTAAAAGCAGGACACACGCGATCCAACTACAACTTCGCCCGCCATCTTGAATTTAAAAATGGCCGCCGTCATTTCTTAAAAAATAGCTATATCTCGGTTAATAATCTTCGTACAGACTTGAAAATTGACTGACAGACGTAATTTGGGTTACTATTTCATACAACAACGTGAAATAGCTATATCTCGGTTAATAATCTTCGTACAGACTTGAAAATTGACTGACAGACGTAATTTGGGTTACTATTTCATACAACAACGTGATGCATGTGATCCAAGGGCGTTTTCGGCCGCCATCTTGAATTACTATTTCATACAACAACGTGATGCATGTGATCCAAGGGCGTTTTCGGCCACCATCTTGAATTCAAAATGGCCGCCGTCATTTCTTAAAAAATAGCTATATCTCGGTTAATAATCTTCGTACAGACTTGAAAATTTACTGACAGACGTAATTTGGGTTACTATTTCATACAACAACGTGATGCATGTGATCCAAGGGCGGATTCAAAATGGCCGCCATAAAAATTACAAACTTAGCAATATTTCCGTTCACGGAAGATATAGAGACGTGAAAATTTGCCGACTGGCGCAGGTTAATACCCATCCGGCCAAGTCGACACGTGCCGTATCCAACACGCATTGGAAACGATGGAAAAAATACGCATTTTATCGTGGAGTTCTAAACACGCATTTTCAACGTGCCGTTCTTCAAGTAAACGCGACGTGTACACAAGCAGTTCAAAACTCACGCGCGCGAGCACGCACGCACGCACGCACGCACATAACAGATAGCTATACGCCCGCGAGAACGCACGCACGCACGCACATAACAGATAGCTATATACGCGCACGAGCACGCACG